>NC_134402.1:994138-1227014 GCF_038048845.1 Mixophyes fleayi
TCCGTGTTTTGGTTTTGGATTCGGTTTTGGATCTGGATTACCGTCGTGTTTTGGTTTTGGTTTTGGTTTTGCAAAACCGCCATTGCGTGTTTTGGTTTTGGTTTTGGTTTTGTTTGGTTTTGTTTTGCTATTTTTTGGGAAAATCCATGTTTTTGGGCCTAAATTAACCCAATTTAGTGCTCCAACTGTTTTAGAGACAAGTAATCTAATTGTTGAGGTAATAAATCATCCAAAAAAACAGTTTAATTCTTCGTTGGTAGGCCTATTCTACACACAAAACAGATTGTCTTCCTCTCCATCTATGCATATTGGCAATGCAGCCATCGTCTTTGAATGTATATTACACCCTACACTTATAGTTAAATATGTAAAGAAATGGAAAAAGCCAGTTTGCTTTCTGTCTCTCAAGGCCCCCCTCCACTTGTATAAAATAGCAAAAAATTCAGCCATTATAGACTGTACAATATTAATTGACATGGAGAAAGCCAGTTTGGTTTCTGTCTCTCTAGGCCCCCCTCCACTTGTATAAAATACTAAAAAATTCAGCCATTATAGACTGTACAATATTAATTGACATGGAGAAAGACAGTTTGGGGTCACTCTGTCTCTCTAGGCCCCCCTCCACTTGTATAAAATACCAAAAAATTCAGCCATTATAGACTGTACAATATTAATTGACATGGAGAAAGCCAGTTTGGTTTCTGTCTCTCTAGCCCCCCCTCCACTTGTATAAAATACTAAAAAATTCAGCCATTATAGACTGTACAATATTAATTGACATGGAGAAAGACAGTTTGGGGTCACTCTGTCTCTCTAGGCCCCCCTCCACTTGTATAAAATACCAAAAAATTCAGCCATTATAGACTGTACAATATTAATTGACATGGAGAAAGCCAGTTTGGTTTCTGTCTCTCTAGGCCCCCCTCCACTTGTATAAAATACTAAAAAATTCAGCCATTATAGACTGTACAATATTAATTGACATGGAGAAAGACAGTTTGGGGTCACTCTGTCTCTCTAGGCCCCCCTCCACTTGTATAAAATACCAAAAAATTCAGCCATTATAGACTGTACAATATTAATTGACATGGAGAAAGCCAGTTTGGTTTCTGTCTCTCTAGGCCCCCCTCCACTTGTATAAAATACTAAAAAATTCAGCCATTATAGACTGTACAATATTATGAAAAATGGACAAAGCCAGTTTAGGGTCACTCTGTCTATGACACCCTACCCTTAAGGATAAATTGCCCTAACAGCAGCCTTTCAAGATGGTATGTGATATGGAAATGCCACAAGTCCCTTTCCTCTTTGGGGGTAGATTGCACCCTACACTTACATAGAAAGTTTTAAAAAGATGTTATCGGCATCATCTTCAGCTTCATCCTCACCCTCATCAGTGTGTACGTCATCATCACAGACTATCAATTCATCGCCGCTTGAATCCGCCATTAGAGAACAGTCAGTGCTTGGATGTCTTGGATGGTGAAGGCCTTCCTCGTGGAAGATGTAGTTCATTTTTATAAACATCATTTTCTCCACATTTTTGGGAAGTAACCTTCTACGGCGATCACTGACTAAGTTCCCTGCTGTGCTGAACACTCGTTCAGAGTACACACTGGAGGGTGGGCAGCTTAGGTATTGCAAAGCAAGTTTGTACATGGGTTTCCAAATGGCTTGCTTTTCTTCCCAGTAAGGAAAGGGACTGTCTGACATTTCCATATCAACTACCTCTTGAAAGTAATCCTCCACCATCCTTTGCATGTTTATACTCATATTGGATGGACTTATGGGCAAAGTGACACTTTTTTTTGAAAAATCCTTCAAACCAGCCCAGATGTTAAATTGTTCTCGTCTGCCCCCTGTGTCTTCCCTGCTTCTTTTTTGGAAATTTAATTTTTTACGAGCAACAGCTTGAGAAAGTGAAGGAGGACACGTCGTCAAGCCGAGGCCCAGTTCAGCGGCCAACTTGCTGAGCAATAGCTCCTTGCAAAAGTTCACATCTCGCTCATTTACAAGTAAAGACTCAATGTAGGTTTTAAACCTTGGATCAAGCACAGTGGCCAAAACGTACTGATCCGAGTTCAAGATCTTAATAACTCGAGGATCATTGTGAAGCGAATTAAGTACTTGATCGACAAGGCCAACATACTTTGCTGAATTGCTTGCTTTCAGCTCCTCCTTCATTTTCTCAAGCTGCTTTTCCAATAGTCTAATTAAAGGAATGACTTGGCTCAAACTAGCAGAGTCTGCACTGACCTCACATGTCACAACTTCAAATGGTTTCAGCACCTTGCACAGCACTGAAAGGATTCCCCACTGTGCAAGAGTGAAATACATCCCCCCTCCTTTCCCAATGTCATGACTTGTGCAATATGCTTGGATGGCTTTGCGCTGTTCCTCCATCCTCTGAAGCATGTACAGGGTGGAATTCCACCGAGTTACCACCTCTTGCTTAAGTTGGTGGCAGGGCAAGTTAAACTGCTCTTGGAGCTGCTGTAATCTCCTACATGCTGTGGCTGAATGCCTGAAATGGCCTGAAATTTTACGGGCCACCGAAAGCATCTCCTGCACCTCACGGTTATTTCGTAGGAAGCTCTGCACCACCAAGTTGATGGTGTGAGCAAAACAGGGAATATGTTGGAAATCACCCAGCTGTAATGCTCGCACTATATTGTTGGCGTTATCTGAAATGACATACCCTGGGGAGAGTCCGAGTGGTATAAGCCATGCATCAATCACATCTCTCAGTTTGCGTAACAAATTGTCAGCCGTATGCCTGTTAGTGAAGCCGGTGATACAAAGAGTGGCCTGCCTGTGACAAATGTTACGTAGTGGTGTACATGCTGCTGCTGTTCCTGCTGGTGAAGGTGAATGACCAACCCAGTGGGCTGTCACAGTCATATAGTCTTTGGTTTGGCCACTTCCACTTGTCCACATATCTGTGGTTAAGTGAACAGTGGGCAGAATGGCATTTTTCAGCGCAATCTCTACATTTTTACACACTTTTTGGTATAGTTGTGGAATAGCTTTACGGGAGAAATGGTGTCGCGATGGAATTCTGTAACGCGGACACAAAACCTCAATTAACTGTGAAAAACCAGCTGCGTTTATTGTGGAGATTGGACGCAGATCTAACACTAACATTGCAGCCATGGCGTCTGTGATTCGCTTGGCGACTGGGTGACTGCTGTCATATTTGCTTCCCCTCGCAAATGATTGTTTCACAGTTAATTGCTGAAATGTAGGACTGCTCATTTTATTCACCTGCCTCTGGGATGACGATTCACCCCCAGCAGCAGCAACAGCAGCAGCAGGACTAACGCTTTCTTCAGAGGAATCAATAATAGTGCCGGAGTCATCCAGCCTTAAGTGGGATGCCGGGCTAACTCCGAGCGCTACTGAGGATATTGATGAGGATGGTGTGGTGGGTGTATTTTGTAGCCGTCGGTATGTCGGTGAGCGGAGGGTCTTAGCTGATGAGGGAGTGCTTGTATTCTTTTGGGAAGAACTTTCAGCTTTTCCCAACACTTTGCCATGAACTCTCGTTAAATGGCGTAACATAGACGAGGTTCCAAGATGGTTAAGGTCCCTCCCTCGACTGACTGTGGCTTCACATACACTACAAATGGCTATACAATTGTTGTCTGGATTTGGGTAGAAATAATTCCACACATAAGAAGTGGATTTTTTTGTTTTATGCCCAGGCATGACAATGGCCTTTTTCTTGTCACGTGCCAGAACTGCTGCCACTGGTGCAGGACTTACACAAACAACCTCATCCTCATCAACATCCTCATTAGCGCCCTCGTCGCCTACACAAATCTCCCCCTCATCCTCTTCTAATTCCAAAGTGGCATCCTCAATTTGGGTATCACCGGCTACACTCGGGCTATTAAGGCACACATCAGCAGAATGCTCACGATTAGACATCCCACTGTTGGATGGACTCTCCACAGGGATTGTTGTCATTTGTGAATCAGAGCAAATATTCTCCTGTAATGCCTCACTGGTATCTTGCAGCTCAGCTTTGACGCGTAACAGTAGTTGTGCACCAATTGTAGCCTGGGTAACTTTTTGGGATCTGCCACTAATAGCCAAAGGTGAAGGCCTCATTCTCTCTTTGCCACTGCGTGTGTAGAATGGCATGCTTGCAATTTTTTTTTTATCGTCACTTAACTTTTGCTCAGTTACACTTCTTTTTCGCTTCAATACAGTAAATTTTTTTTTGGTTTTTGTTTTTTGCACTAATTTGAAAACACTCTGTTGTTTGACATCGCCTTGGCCAGATGACGTACTGGGAACACTAACATCAGGACTGGTGACAGAACCTGGTTGCTCATTTAGATCATATGTGGACTGCTTTGAATCCATTCTGAGCGCAAACCACTGAGGAGTGCTAAAAATTATTGAGTAGATACTGCTGACAGATATGACTTTTGACAGCCAGAAATATTAATGCACAATTAGGGAGGACACCCCAAAAACACTGAGGAGTGCTAAAAATTATTGAGTAGATACTGCTGACAGATATGACTTTTGACAGCCAGAAATATTAATGCACAATTAGGGAGGACACCCCAAAAACACTGAGGAGTGCTACAAATTATTGAGTAGATACTGCTGACAGATATGACTTTTGACAGCCAGAAATATTAATGCACAATTAGGGAGGACACCCCAAAAACACTGAGGAGTGCTACAAATTATTGAGTAGATACTGCTGACAGATATGACTTTTGACAGCCAGAAATATTAATGCACAATTAGGGAGGACACCCCAAAAACACTGAGGAGTGCTAAAAATTATTGAGTAGATACTGCTGACAGATATGACTTTTGACAGCCAGAAATATTAATGCACAATTAGGGAGGACACCCCAAAAACACTGAGGAGTGCTACAAATTATTGAGTAGATACTGCTGACAGATATGACTTTTGACAGCCAGAAATATTAATGCACAATTAGGGAGGACACCCCAAAAACACTGAGGAGTGCTAAAAATTATTGAGTAGATACTGCTGACAGATATGACTTTTGACAGCCAGAAATATTAATGCACAATTAGGGAGGACACCCCAAAAACACTGAGGAGTGCTACAAATTATTGAGTAGATACTGCTGACAGATATGACTTTTGACAGCCAGAAATATTAATGCACAATTAGGGAGGACACCCCAAAAACACTGAGGAGTGCTAAAAATTATTGAGTAGATACTGCTGACAGATATGACTTTTGACAGCCAGAAATATTAATGCACAATTAGGGAGGACACCCCAAAAACACTGAGGAGTGCTACAAATTATTGAGTAGATACTGCTGACAGATATGACTTTTGACAGCCAGAAATATTAATGCACAATTAGGGAGGACACCCCAAAAACACTGAGGAGTGCTAAAAATTATTGAGTAGATACTGCTGACAGATATGACTTTTGACAGCCAGAAATATTAATGCACAATTAGGGAGGACACCCCAAAAACACTGAGGAGTGCTACAAATTATTGAGTAGATACTGCTGACAGATATGACTTTTGACAGCCAGAAATATTAATGCACAATTAGGGAGGACACCCCAAAAACACTGAGGAGTGCTAAAAATTATTGAGTAGATACTGCTGACAGATATGACTTTTGACAGCCAGAAATATTAATGCACAATTAGGGAGGACACCCCAAAAACACTGAGGAGTGCTACAAATTATTGAGTAGATACTGCTGACAGATATGACTTTTGACAGCCAGAAATATTAATGCACAATTATGGGGGACACCCCAAAAGCGCTGGGGAGTGCCAAATATGAAGAAAAAATAATAAACCTCTATCCTCCTCTCTGCACTAGCGATTTTGGTTAGAGCAATTGCAAGAACAATATGGTATTCTCTGTCCCTGCTCTAATTAGCCTATGACTACACCCTGCTCTCTCCCTCTGTCAAATGGCGATGGATTGCTGTGGAGGCGTGTATTTATAAAGTTGAAGTATCGCGAGAACCGAGTCCCGAGATCCGACGACGTCACAATGACGTTCGGCCTCGATTTGGATTCGGAATGGGCGGGAGAGTACCGAGCTGCTCAGCTCGGTACTCGGATACCCAAAGTTCGGGTGGGTTCGGTTCTCGGAGAACCGGACCCGCCCATCTCTAGTATAAACACATAGATGGTAATATTGACTGTCACTGAAACTACAGACATAACAAAACAAACGTTTAACTCTAGTTCTCCATGTGGACTGCACAGGATTTATAATAAAGAAAATGCCCCAAGTTAATGTGTCACTGTTACACTCAAAAGACAATGATCTGGTGACTTCTGCCCAAATGTTTTGTCGTCATGTCCAGCGCTCCCATTCTTACTGGTGCATACAGGGTCTTCTGTCCAGTATGCCGGATAACGCAGCTCCAGCTTGCTGTGCTTCCTAATATCCGCACACATCACTTCTTATTCCTCCACACCACAGTCCAGCCCTGAACCTCCTGTGTCACTTCTTCGGGATCCCTGCTGTGCCCATCAGCCCCAGATACACTGGGTGCAGCAGGAACAGTTGGTGCAAAAGAAATGTTCATACTCGTCTCACAGTCCATTGCTTCATCCTCACATCATCAAGTCGCACAGCTGGTTAGTAGAACTGGCGCTGCGGGACGACTCTTTCATTGTGTGGCAAATAAGAATCAGCAACATAACGTGAAGTCTTGTGTGTTACTACCTCCATTTATGTGGAAAATTATTCTAGATGTGTCTGATGATGGAACCAGACATTACCAGTCCATCTACTTCTGGGTGACTTCGATGCCGAGTTCCTGGTGATTTTGGGGTCTGTCCTTGGGCACTTTTCTCTCTTTGCTATTCATGAGTTGGTGGGGATCGTACTCTTGTTGTGGACGTTCCCTTATGACACCATTAACATTCCCTTAATGAGGCCTCGCTGCTTTGTGCTGGAACAGGTAGATGGTGGACTTAAGTCCTTTTTTGACTGCACGGCACTTGATCCAAAATTCCTGTGACATGCATTGAGTTTAGGTGCATGATGCACAGTGGAAGGTTTTATTACAGGTGACCCTTGTGTGTTACATAGCTCGGAGCGCACCGGGATAATGGCTTCTTGGGCACAGCATAGAACAGGTTTGATGTGACTATATTCAGTGATAAATGTTCTTCTGATTGGTAGGAGGTGGTATAAATGTCAGTCCTTCCGTGCCGTGTGCTGTCGCTCTACCAAATCTTCTCACATTATTGTCTCTCTCTTCATAGGGTGTCTCTCTGAATACTACAATGGCGTAGAGTTTGTGGGCAACGTGCTCTCCTTCGGCTTTGTTGGCAGTCGTGAAGAGTGTGAGGCGTCTTGTACCCGGAACCCAGGGTGCCAGTTCTACACATACTATCCTTCATCGCCCCAGACTGATCCCGGCATGCAGTGAGTTCTTGGAATATTGATTATAGGTCAATAGTTTGGCTACAAGGACACAGGTACAACTCCTCCAAAATTGGGGCAGTTTGAGCAAGATTCTAGTATCCCAGAACAATGACTTATAGCCATACACTAGACCCATATATCCGTCCTGTCTCTCCGTTGAGGGTGTACATTACAATTAGGACAGAAGTTGGTTTACATGACTAAGGTGCTTTGGGGGAATGGCTGGCCAATGCTATGAGTTGTCATTCAATTACGTCTCAGTCAGTGACTCAGTAGATATTGTAACTTTATATAGAAGTGTGCTAGCATTTGTTATTGAGTTGGAGTTAGGGACTGTTATTGGGACAATTCTTACATTTTAGGAGATTGTGAGTGGCTGGATTACGTAGAAATAACATATTGTAGATATTTATTTTAATTAGGGGTACAGTGCATCCATGTATATCAGTGCAAATGTACTGATTTCTTTCTGATAATAGGGAAATAGAGGAAATTAGATTTGTTTCTTCTGAATGCAGACCTATCAAACTAATTAAGTATTTTCCTGTGAAGTGACCAACAAAGCAGGAGGTCGTTCCCTTTTGGTCCTGTGTAGATTTTTTTCTTGTATCTTAGAACCTGTCTGAACAATGTAGGATACAAGTAATTTAGGATATCATAGAATGCTGCGAGTTTTATAAGTTAAATTGTGTTAAATGCAAGATAATATTACATCCTGAACGGGAAACACTCAATGTAAAAAGGTGTTAAACCCCTCCAGACTGATTTATGTGGAGATTGCATGAAGCATCCTGGATTGATTACATAGTAACATAGTAACATAGTTGATGAGGTTGAAAAAAGACATCAGTCCATCAAGTTCAACCTATTTTGGATCTCCTGCGATCCTGCACTTATATTTGAAATTAATCCAGAGTAGGCAACCGCCAATCTGTTTAAATTTTGAAAATCCCCCCAGACTCAATATTGCAGTCCAATTTTTACCCTATATCCACTACTATCCTTTATTTTAAATTAACGGTCATATCCCTGGATACACCTTTCCGCTAAAAATTTGTCTAACCCTTTCTTAAACATATCTATTGAATCTGCCATCACAACCTTCCCTGGCAATGAATTCCATATCTTGACTGCCCTTACTGTAAAGAACCCCTTCCTTTGCTGGTTGTGAAATTTCCTCTCCTCTAACCTTAGGGGATGACCACGTGTCCTGTGTATGGTTCTTGGGGTAAAAAGTTCCCATGAAAGCTCTCTGTATTGACCCCTAATGTATTTGTACATAGTAATCATATCTTCCCTTAGACACCTCTATTCTAAAGTAAACATACCTAAACTGGCTAACCTTTCCTCATAACTTAATGACTCCATACCCTTTATCAATTTTGTCGCCCTTCTCTGAACCCTTTCTAGTTCCAAATTATCTTTTTTATAGAGTGGTGCCCAGAACTGTACTGCATATTCAAGATGAGGTCTTACCAACGATTTATACAGTGGCAAAATTACACTGTCTTCCCTTGCATCTATGCCCCTTTTTATGCATGCCAATACTTTGTTTGCCCTTGCAGCTGCTGCTTGACATTGAGCACTATTGAGAAGTCTACTATCTACGAGCACTCCCAAATCCTTTTCCATTATAGATTCTCCCAAATTAATTCCATTTAATTTATAGATTGCGTTCTTGTTTTTGATCCCTGAATGCATAATCTTACATTTATCTGTGTAAAACCTCATATTCCATTTAGCCGCCCAATCCTCCAGTTTATTTAAGTCCCTCTGTAGATAAGCTTCATCTTGCTCTGATTTTATTACCTTACAGAGTTTAGTGTCATCTGCAAAAATAGAAACTTTACTCTCTAAACCATCACCAAGGTCATTAATAAATATATTAAAAAGGAGTGGCCCCAGCACGGAACCTTGAGGTACTCCACTTAAAACTTTTGACCAATTAGAAAATGTTCCATTTATCACAACTCTCTGTTCCTTATTCTCTAACCAGTTTTCGATCCAAGTACAAATTTTGATTTCTAGACCCAGTTCCCTTATTTTGTAAACCAACCTCTTGTGTGGCACTGTATCAAAGGCCTTTGCAAAATCTAAGTAGACCACATCTACTGTCCTGCCCTGGTCTAAGTTCCCACTAACTTCCTCGTAGAAACTAATTAGATTAGTTTGACATGACCTATCCCTCAGAAATCCATGTTGATTCCCACTAATAATCTTATTGCGTACCAAGTAATCCTGAATACTGTCCCTTAAAATACCTTCCAGTAGTTTCCCCACTATTGATGTCAGGCTTACAGGTCTATAATTCTCTGGTTGTGATCTCATCCCCTTTTTAAACAACGGCACCACATCTGCTATTCGCCAATCCCTTGGTACTGAGCCTGATGAGATTGAATCTCTGAAAATTAAGAATAGCGGTCTAGCTATTTCCGAGTTTAACTCCATAAGGACCCTTGGGTGTTTGCCATCTGGACCTGGAGCTTTATTTATCTTAATATTCTTCAGTTGCCTTTGGACTTCTTCCTCTGACAACCAAGTATTAATTAATGGTACGGTTTCATTTCCATTTTTATGTATTACTCCTACCATTTGTTCCTCTCTGGTAAATACTAAAGAAAAGAACGTGTTTAATACCTCTGCTTTTTCCTTGGTATCATTTATCAATTCACCCATCTCACTTCTTAGGGGTCCTATATTATCTTTTTTAATCCTTTTGCCATTTATATACTTAAAAAACTTTTCGGGGTTTGTCTTACTTTCTTTTGCAACGTGCCTTTCATTTTCTAATTTAGCCAATCTAATTTCCTTTTTGCATGTTTTATTACATTCCTTGTACCTACGGAAGGACTCCTCTGACCCTTCAGACTTAAACAATTTAAATGCACGTTTCTTCCTTTGCATTTCTTCCCTTACCTTTTTATTTAGCCACATTGGTTTAGACTTAATTCTTTTACATTTATTTCCCATAGGAATGAACTTATACGTGTATGTTTCCAACAACATTTTAAAGACAGCCCACATTTCTTCCGTATTTTTTCCTTCAAAGGCTTTGTCCCAGTCTATGCTCTTTATAGACTCCTTTAGCATATTAAAATTTGCCTTTTTTAAAGTTTAAAGTCCTAGTTGATCCCTTATACTGTTGTTTCTGGAAACTAATTTCAAATGAGACCATATTATGATCACTGTTTCCCAAGTGCTCCTTTACTTGAATATTTGATATTACGTCTACATTGTTTGTTATTACTAGGTCCAGTATAGTCCGGTTCCTAGTTGGTTCCTCAACTAATTGGGACATGTAATGGTCTTTTAGCGTGCTCAGAAACCTATTTCCCCTAGCTGTACCACAGGTCTCAGTACTCCAATCAATGTCCGGATAATTAAAATCCCCCATAATTAAAATTTGACCTAGTTGTGTAGCCTTTTCAATTTGCTGTAGAAGTTGGGCTTCCTCAATCGTACTAATATCTGGCGGTTTATAGCATATCCCTATCAGAAACTTCTCTGAACTTTTTCCTCCGCTGGATATTTCCACCCACAATGCCTCTATATTATCACCAATATTCTCGTATATAACTTCCTGAATACTTGGTTTTAATTCTGGCTTAATATAAAGACATACTCCTCCTCCCCTTTTATTTACCCTATCCCTCCTGAAGAGAGAATAGCCTTCCAAGTTGACTGCCCAGTCATGTGTATCATCCCACCAGGTCTCCGTAATACCTATAATATCATACTGCTCATTCATTGCTACTAGTTCTAACTCCCCCATTTTACCTGTCAGGCTTCTTGCATTTGCAAGCATACACTTAAGTCTATTGCCTCCCTTAGGTATTTCTTTTTGCTTTAAAAAGGGCCGCTCCTTATCGGCTATGCTTCCCTTTCCCCCCTCTCCACCCCCTTTACTCTTGTTAAATTCCTCCTTACTACTCTCAATGTCTATCCCATAAATACTTGCTTGCCCCTCCCCCCCGGAGCCTAGTTTAAAATCTCCTCCAACCTTCTAACCATCCTCTCCCCTAGCACTGCAGCCCCCTCCTCATTCAGATGCAATCCATCACGACAATAAAGATGGCAACTGACCGAGAAATCAGCCCAGTGCTCTAAGAATCCAAAACCCTCCTTTCTACACCAATCTTTTAGCCACGCATTAACCTCCCTAATCTCCCGCTGCCTCCCTGGACTAGCGCGTGGCACAGGTAGTATTTCCGAAAATACTACCTTGGATGTCCTTGCCTTAAGTTTGCGACCTATGTCCCTGAAATCATTCTTTAGGACACCCCTTCTTCCTCTAACTCGGTCATTGGTGCCAACATGCACCAAAACCGCTGGGTCATTCCCAGCCCCTCCCAACAATCTGTCCACCCGATCCGCAATATGCCGAGCCCGAGCACCCGGGAGATAACACACTGTTCGGCATGCACGGTCCCGGTAACAGATTGCCCTATCTACCTTCCTAATAATTGAATCCCCTACCACCACAATCTGCCTGGGTCCCTGAGTAACTTTGGTCCCCTCTATGCTGGAGAGACCATTCCCCTGGTTGCTAGAGGAAGCAGTGTCATCCAACTCTACCAATTCTGAACTGCTTTCCACAGTATCTTCATCCAATCTGGCAAATCTGCTGGGATTGCCTAGCTCAGAACTAGCCTGCCTCTTCCTCCCTCTGCTACCCCTAGTAACTGTTACCCAGCTGCCTACCTGTGCATAATCCCTGCTCAGATAACGCATCAACGGTGAGCTGTAAACTCTGCTTCAGCTTGGCAATGTCTCTCAATGTTGCAATGGTCTGCTTTAGATCAGTTACCTGGGCTTCCAAAGAGACCAATTGCTCACATTTCTCACAGAGGTATAAACCTTGGAACACTTGCTCCAAGTGTGCATACATATGACAAGATATGCATTGAGTGAGATCATCAAGTCTGCTACTACTCATCTTATTATGGCTAACCTAACTTCTTATAGCCTACAGTGAACTTTAGTACTAGCCTTTCCTAGCCACTTACCAGATTAAACCCCTTCCTGGATTCAACTCCTTACTGGAACCAACTCCACACTTTAAACAAAAACAGCACTTGAAATCAAAAAAGCAGTGAAATCACAAGCTCCAATAAAGGGGCAGGAGGCTGGATTACCTCCTGCCAGGGTATGTGTGTAAATCTGTATAACAAGGAGCTCTGTTTGACCATGTAATATAGCACTATTCCATCTGCACCTTCTGGGATCACTAGTACTACTAACTAGTTTAACTGTCCTTATTAGGACACTTGTGCTAATAAACATCACTGCTTCAAGATCCTGCTTTGACGCCTACTTACCTGCTGTAATTCTTGTGACCTATAAATTAGACCAATGTAATCCGTTATCCGGCTGTTCTGAGGTTTGGACCCAGCATCCAGTACCAACGCTCTGCCCGCTACCCTGCAGCTCTGGCCAGTGTGATAGGTCAGGGGGGAACATCCACAGCACCCTGATCTGAAGGCAAGAGGTCAGGGGTACCAGTCCATGTGTACCAGCAATGGGGTACACTAGCAGCGACATTTACCCAGAAGGAAACGGTTCTAGGCGCCGGTGAATAAGCCTAGTGGTGGCAGCAGGGGCGCAATTTGGGATAATGAAATGGGATGGTGGCAAGGAAAGCCCAGCTGGTCCCCAGCAATAATGGACAGGGGGGCATAGGAGGTCCATCCTGTCACTTTGGGCTATTGGTGTGCTCTGTGGTACATCAGCTAGATAAAGGTCAGAGTACAATGAATCCTGCTCCATCTGCATGGAGGTAAAGTTTCTGTTTACTGATCAGCATGAGTGACTCGGGATGTGGGGAGGACGATCACAGAAGTATCAGTGAGCAGCTTCCAATGACCTTTTTGATCAACCAGAAATGTTCTAACAGTCGCAAAATAAACCCTGCTCTGCATTATATGAAATGCTTTTAGGATTAGTTCTGTTGTAGCCCCCTCTTTTTATTTCTATTTATCTCTTATTCCCAATATTTCTCTTCCTCTCTATTTACACTTTACTGTTTTATCCTTCTTGTCCACAGACAGCGCTGTTATCTGCAGTACTCAACATCCCTTCCCTCTCCCACGAATATCACTGCTACGGAAGGAGCGCAGTCTGGAATGAGCCAGAGAGATTGCTGTACCGGAAGTCAATGTGAGTAACCTGGTTACTCGGCCAGATGGGTTTTCTATTTGTTTCCTAATATATATACCAGGCACTGAGTGCCCACATTTGTATATTCACATTTATGCCAGGGACAATGGAGCAATTGTGTTTGGGGGAGAAGGAAGGGAGAGGTTTTGGGGAAGGGTTGGGTAGAATGAAGGCAGAGTCCAGATGGGGAGAGGTTGGGGGGAGAAGGAAGGGAGAGGTTTTGGGGAAGGGTTGGGTAGAATGAAGGCAGAGTCCAGATGGGGAGGGGTTGGGGGGAGAAGGAAGGGAGAGGTTTTGGGGAAGGGTTGGGTAGAATGAAGGCAGAGTCCAGATGGGGGAGGGGTTGGGGGAGAAGGAAGGTTGAGTGTGGGGGTAGTCGGCTTGGGGAGATGAAAGGAAGAGGGAGAAGTGTGTGGGGGGGCTTTTGTGTAGGTCTTGGCTTACTCTTTAGTTCCCTTTCGTTTCAAAGGATTGACCAGTTCCTATTAGAGATGTTCACTAACCCCCATGTTTTGGTTTTGGTTTTGGATCTGGATTAAGTTCGTGTTTTGGTTTTGGTTTTTGCAAAACCTCCAAATTTAAGAGAGCTTGTACACGAGAGATACACTGCGCTTTAGAAGAATAATAGAGAGGAGGCCCTGAGGCAGGATGATAAATATGTCCAGATTAAAGAACAGCTAAGAGACCTGAGAAAACAAATTTTTGATTGAAAAAGTAACTTTATTTGTATGAAGGTACTAAAAACACACATTACATTGCATTCAAGTGTACGCAGTACACTGTAAAGTATAATCATTCATACATTTAGTACAATACAAGGCATAAAGTACAAGATATGGCATCCTACACTATACATCGAGTACTGCATTAACCATGCAAACTCAAACAATATAACATTTAAAAAAACAATGGATGTGAGGGGGAGGTAGGTGAGATGGGTAGGATGGGGAAGTCACAAGCCCAAAGCTTTATTGGGGACAGACACAAATATAGGGAAGGGTGCATAAATAAGGTATGACATTGAATAACACTTCAAACAGTGATAGTGGAATGGGTTGGAGGGTGTAAGGGAGGGGAAGCACAAGCCAAAGGTTTTAATGATAAAAAAACACACATAGGGAGGAGAAGGAGAGGAGGGAGGCAACAATCAATCATCTTCCTCTTCCTCAGGACTGTCAAGGGTGTTATAGTCTCTTAGCATGCTGTGGATCAGCCTGTGACAGTCCTGGATGGTCATCTTCTCCCGCTTTAAGATGAGGCGATTCCTGGCAAGCCACATAGTATCCTTAAAACAGTTCATAAGATGCCAGGCCTCCTGGATTACCCCAATGGTGTGGACCCAGGAAATAATCCATAAAATACCGAATGGTATGAAAGGCAAGTCCTGGGCACACTGTCCTTGTGTTCATGTTCCAAGGCATCCAACAGTGCCTGTGCAGTGGGGCAGTCCCAAAAAATACGCTGTGCTGTTTCCCTTCTGGTGATACAAAAGGGGCAGTGGACATATCGGCACAGGTTCTGGGAGTGCATGAATGTTCTGAGAGGCAGACCCCCCTGGATAGCCATCCATGCAATGTCTTTGTGCCAATTAGTCAGCCTCTTAGAGGCCACATTCTCTCACACATGTTTTGCTGTAGCAACAGGGAGCCCTGGAACAGACTCCAGCTTTGATGAACTTGTGGACAGTTTTTGGCTTCCACAAGTCTGGTTTAAGTCCCTCCAGATGGTGCTCTCTCACAAATTGTCCAACATCCAGGTAAAACCAAGGTGTAGTCCAGTTGTAAAGGAAGGAGCTGTCCCACTCTGTCCATTTTGGAGTCCCAGATAAAGTGGAAGACTGTCCTCATGATGGTCTTGCAAACGACAACAAGACATGGCAAAGCTTGGGCCTTGTACTGCAGAACGGGACGAATCTCGTTGCGCAACACCAGTGCTTTCCCTTCGATGGTGAGGTCTCTGAGGCTCCACAGGCCAATCTTTTGTCTGACTGTTGCCAGTCTCTCTTCCCAACACTTCAGGGCCGCCTCCGCTCCA
Organism: Mixophyes fleayi; assembly: GCF_038048845.1. Taxonomy (NCBI): domain Eukaryota; kingdom Metazoa; phylum Chordata; class Amphibia; order Anura; family Limnodynastidae; genus Mixophyes; species Mixophyes fleayi. Next base: position 1,009,743 of record NC_134402.1, read on the forward strand.
CTAAAACTCCAAGAATTTTGATGAAGTCCAACTTGATTGTGAAGGGAAATGCAGTGGGGGATGACAGGTGCCACTGTCCGAACAACATCGCCTCTGACTTCCCAAGGTTGACCTTTGACCCTGAAACTCGAGGAAGTTCTCGCAGGTCTAGACGAGTGCTGTCACCAAATGCTGGTCAGAGCAGAAGACAGTGACGTCATCCATGTAGAGAGAACACTTCGCCTCTAGTAGGTCTGGACCTGGTGCAGTGATGCCTCTTATCTCTGGATTTCGCCTCATGCACATCACGAAGAGCTCTATACAACAAACAAAAAGAAGAGGTTAAACTTCTGCCTCACAGCACTGGGGTCATGAGTTCAATTCCCGACCATGGCCTTATCTGTGTGGAATTTGTATGTTCTCCCTGTGTTAGCGTGGGTTTCATCGGGTGCTCCGATTTCCTTCCACACTCCAAAAAACATACTTGTAGGTTAATTGGCTGCTATCAAAATTGACCTGTGTGTGTGTGTATATTAGGGAATTTAGACTGTAAGCTCCAATGGGGCAGGGACTGATGTGAATGAGTTCTCTGTACAGAGCTGTGGAATCAGTGGCACTATATAAATAAATGGTGATGATGATGATGATGAAAGAGGGCAGATTTGTCTGACCCCAGACATTATGGAAAAGGGATCAGTCTTCCAGCCATTCACCAACACCGAGCTGTAAAAATCAAGGTACATCAGGTTAACATAAGAACAAAACATATCACCCAATCCAAACCTGCACAGAACCTTACGCATAAAATCATGAGAAACACGATCAAAGGCCTTCTCCAGATCAAGAATGACCAGGGCCACGTGTGCATGGTGATCTTTGATGTAATGGATCGTGTCCCTCAGCAGCACAAGGCTGTCTGCGATCCTGCGACCAGGAATGCCACAAGTCTGATCCGGATGAACAATCTGCCCAATGACAACCTTTCGTCTGTTGGCTAGTACCTTGGTGAGGATCTTGTAGTCCACATTCAGGAAAGAGATGGGACACCATTTTTCAAGGTCACATCTCTCCCCCTTGCGCTTATACAAGATCATAATCATTCCATCTCTCAGAGTAGGAGGCATTCTGCCCTCCACCACCATCTCCTCATACAGCTCAAGCAGGTCCGGGCCAATAAGGTCCCACACGCTACTGTCACGGAATTTAAGAGATGGCTGCTAACCGGTATTAGTGCAACTGAATAGGAAGGTTTGGTGTCTAATGTACCCCCGGTATTCACCAGGGACCCCCGCAAGGGAGTTTGGGCTTAGCTGCAGAGGGTACGCAAGTCGCGGTTCTGCAAGACAGTCACCGGTGTAGTGACAGTAGTAGACAGGCGTAATCAGGCAGTCCAGGTCAAAGCCAAACGAGCGGTGTAGTATACAGGGAGGTTCCAGAGAGAAGTCAGGTCAAGCCAAATTGTCAAACCAGCCGGGCAGCGAGGTACCAAAATGAAACACAGGATAATAGTAACAGGAATCCGAATCGGAATCAAAGAACACTGGATCAAAAGTTCTAGAAGCGCTGGAGCAGAAGTAAACCAATACTCTGACACCCAACATGTGTCAGAGGGTGCTTAATATACCATATGGTGCATCCTGATTGGGTGTTGAAGATTTGGCGGTCAGCCACACTGATCGCTGACTGGTGAGCGGAGATATCGTCCCGCTGCTAGGCAAGGGGACGCGACTGACGAGAAAGTGCAGGCGTCTGTCTCCTGCACCAAGTGCCAGAGTGAAGACGGCTCCTGACAGCTACAAAGAGCTCCATTGGGAGACCATCACTGCCTGGGGTCCTACCTGGCCTAAAGGATCTATCGACAGAGTGCAGCTCCCCCAACATCAGGAGGGTGTCCATGGCTTTTTTACCTGCAGGATCAATAGTGTTAGTGTTAGACAGGAATTATTGAGAAGCATCAGTGTCGATTGTCTTAGGGGAGTAGAGGTTGCTGTAGTAGTCCCATGACGCCCTGTTTCCCCTTTCTGGGAATGCCGGACTCGTCCTGCAGCTGAGTCAGGGGGTGTGGCCGGAGTGAAGTTTTGTGAAAAAGAAAGAGTTACATTTCTCACCCTTTTCCATGTTCTCCACATTGGAACGGAAGAACGATGCGCCTGGACTCCTCCTCGAAGTGCCTTTTCAGGCTCCCCTTGGCCTCCACCAGATCATCCTTCATGTCCCAGCCGCGAAGTTGGAGATCCAACAGGAACTACAGCTGATGCTGCAGCCTCCTGAAGTTTCTCTTCCGCTCACACGCCTGTTGTTTTCCCTTAGCCTAAAAGAAACTGCAAATCTTGACCTTAACATATTCCCACCAGTTAGACACACAGTCAAAATACAAATTGTTGTTTCTCCAAGTGATGTAGGCATCCCTCAGCTCCTCCAACATATCCTCCCTCTCCAGCAGAGCACAATTCACAATTCAAAATGTTGTGCTGAATCATGTGCATCATCCTTGGGTCTCTTAGAAAAGCTTAGTTTTTTCCTAGCAGTAGTAGCCTGAGAAACTGAAGGAGGGGGCGCCGTTGTGTCATGTACCACTTGAGCTGTCAGCTTGCTCACCAGTAGCTCATTGCATCTCTTGAAATCTGGGCAGTTTGAAATAAAGTGAAGACATAGATCTTAAACCTAGGATCAAGCATAGTCACCAAAATGTATTGATACAGTTTTCAGAAGTTGATAACTCTTTGATCCTGGCAAAGCGATTAAAGTACTTAATCTACAAGTCCGACAAATTTAGCGTAATTTCTTTGTTTCATCCCTTCCTTCAATTTTTCAAAGTGCTTTTCCAAAAGTGTAATTAAGGGAATCACTTTGCTCAAGCTATCAGTGTTTGAAATCCGTTCACAGGTGACTACTTTGAATCGTTTCAGCACCTTGCACAACACGGAAAGTAATCTCCACTGTGCTGGACTAAAATACATTCCCCAATGTCATGGCTTGTGCAGTAAGCGTGGATACCTTTTCGCTTTTCTCCATCCTCACAAGCATATAAAGTGTTGAACTCCACCTTGTTACCACCTCTTGCTTCAGTTGGTGGCAGGGCAAAATAAATTGTTCTTGCAGCTGCTGCAATCTCCTACATGCTGCTGCAGAATGCAGAAAATGTCCCGAATTTTTTCTCCTGCACGTCCCTGTCATTTACCAAACAGCTCTGTAACACCAAGCAGATTGTGTGAGCAAAACAGGGAATGTGACACAATTCCTCCTGCTGTAATGCTCTCGCAATATTGGTGGCGTTATCATAAATAACACATCTCAGGAGAGTCTAAACGGGATAAGCCGTGTAGCAATGACATCCCTTAGTTTTTCCAACAGGTTGTCGGCTGTATGCCTCTTAGTGTAGCCAGTGATACACAAATGTAGGATACCACTTTGTATTTGCAACAGGATGAGGGTGATATCATTCTGGGATGTCTCACGCTGGTCTGACCACATACTAATGATCTACTTGTTTTTTTGGTTTGTTTTTAAAACATATTTGATTAGAATTTTTGCAGCATTTTTACAGTATAAAGATAAAATTGTATGAAACAACCTATGGTTAGAGAACCAAACATTTGAGGTTAGAGGAAAGAAAGAAAGGGATAGAGAGAGAGGAAGAGAAGCGAGGACTAGAAGTGTAAAGAAGGACGTATTCGTCCAGAGTGCTTCTAGGCACTTGATCCGTAGTAAGGGAGCCATTGGCTCCAAATGGCATGAAATTTGTTGGGGCGGTCATTAATGATACTCATGAGATACTCACATCGATAAGTCTGCCAGACCCTAATCGTCACTTCAGGAAGAGCAGGGAGCTCAGGTGATTTCTAGGCAGCTGCTATCGCGCACTTTGTCGGCATTGAATATATGGCCCACTAGTGCCATTGTTTATTTATCAACGTCCGTTACCAGTCCATGTAGGATGGAAGGGACAAGGAGGTAGTAGCATGGAGGTAACGTTTCGGATCAGATTATGAATAATTTGCTAGAACCTCACGATCTTGGGGCACGTTTGCGAAATGTGATGACGTTACCGTCAAGTTCACAGAGCCTCCAGCAGAGCTTAGAGGAAGCAGGTGATATGGCTTGTTGGTGACTGGGGACCAAGTACCAGCTATAAAGTAGTTTATATGAATTCTCTTTAGTGCGCACATAGGGGCACATAGTGCTCTTAGCTGATCTTGGACCATCGTCTATGGCCAGCTCCTAGCACAACTCTTCTTCCCATTTCAATTCGCAGTGATCTTTGGTTGGTTGACGAAATGCCACCAGTACACAATAATAGGTGGATATCAAGCCTTTAGGGGGGGATTTGCTCATACAGAAGGACTGTATTGCTGAGAGTTGATAAAGCAGCTGAAATGCAGGCGTAGATGAAGATATTGGTAATAACGGTCATGGTATATGCTAAAACGTTATTGGAGGTCTACAACTTATGGAAAAATTTGCATGGGCGCTATAACTGGGAGAAACTGAAGACCCTGTTTGGACCAATGCTTAAAGTTGGTGTGTTGCAGCCTAGGGGAAAAAAGTGGGGTTATCTCAAAGGGGGAACATAATATCAGGATTCTTTGGATTCTTCAGTAGATTGAATGCTATAGTCCCAGATCTAAAAAGAAAAGCGGGTTATGAATGAGAGTAGGGGGAGGGGTGGGTGGTGCTTAAGAGATATCCACAGTAGAGTGTAGGGGGAAAGTAAATGCAGAAGATTGTCGACCAATAGTCTCGATGCAGATGGTGAGTGAAATAGAACCAGCTGAGTGAGTTGAGTGGCCACATAATATTTAGAAATGTTTGGGACCCCAGACCCCTGTCCGGTCCTGGCAGCAGAGTGTAGAGGCTTGTACTCTGGGGCATCTACCTCACCAAACAAAATGGGCAATCTGTTTCTGCAGGATCTGAAATGTTAGGGAAGGAACTTAAACCAGCAAAGTCTGGAACAATTAGAGAATCTTTGGGAACAGATGTTTGTGTTAATTTTAAAGTTGGATACCACGCAATATGTAGAGAGTTTGGTCTGAATGGAAGGGAGGCCTGTAATGGTGGTTGTCAAAAGGATGTCATACACATACATGTAAATTATGCAAAACATGTAAAACTTTGTAGTTAAAAGACTCGCCTGGATCCCAGTGATGGCTGGATTATTACGGATACAGGGCAAAGAGCAGAGGGGAGAGCAGGCAGCAGTGTCGAGTGCTGTTTGCAATATTAAAGGGAGGTGATGCAGCCCCAATGATAGGAACACTAGCTGGGTGATTAAAATAAAGGGATGCCAGGCTGCATAAAAATCAGCCTCTGAATCCCATGGCAGCAAGGGTGGCCCCCATAAAAAGTCAGGAGACCCTGTCAAAGGCCTTTATGGCATCGAAGGACACTACCAGAGCAGGAGTCCAGCAATGATTATCTGCATTGATTAAGTCAATGGCCTGTCTTGTGTTGCCAGCCACCTAACATGTAGGGAAAAATTTGACCTGGTCCGGATGGACCAATGGCGGGGATCCCCAATATAAGCTTATTGGCGAGTAGCTTAGTGAGCTTTAAGTCCACATTCAAAAGCAAAATCGGCCGATAGCTCTCGCAGCGACTAGAATCACTTCCCTCTTTGGCAATAACAATAATGTCTGCTCTGGTGGGCTCCTCTCAAGTTTCTTTCACCTGAGAATCGCATTAATGAGGGGGAGAAGCATAGGTGTGAGAACAGGGGCAAATTTCTTGTATACAGCCATAAAACCGCTGAATTCCTAAGGGATTTAATGGTGTTCTTGATCTCCTTAGCTGTGACATCAGCGTACAGCGCTATTATCTGAGCTTGAGAAAGCATTGGAGGTAGTCGGTTTTCTGAGAGTATATGGAGTCTAGAGGGTCGATAGACGGAGGGAGGTTATATAGTGAGATATAATAGGAGCGGAAACTGTTAGCTATGTCGATGGGGTTTTAAAGATACAGTTGGGCTGGGTCCTTGATGGCCACTATACGGTTGCACTTATTTTGGAATTTGCGAGGAAGTAACTTACCTGCCTTATCTCCTTTTTCATAAAAACACTGTGTTAGGATTCGTAGTGAATTCAGGGCACAGCAATAGCAGTAGAGAAACCAAGTGTCTTTATTTAGGCAAAATATGTAAACAAGAATTCAGTTCATGGAATATGCTGATTTCAGGTAGCAGAATAGACAGGTATATTCCAATACACAAGTATGAGCAGGTGTGATGATTGGCAGGAATACTCCAATACACAAGTATGAGCAGGTGTGATGATTGGCAGGAATACTCCAATACACAAGTATGAGCAGGTGTGATGATTGGCAGGAATACTCCAATACACAAGTATGAGCAGGTGTGATGATTGGCAGGAATAGTCTACAGAAGCAACAGGTTCCAAGAAATGATTCAAATGGCAAATACAGTTCAAAATGCAGGAACAAGTAGATTAAGTTACCCAATTGCAAGGAGGCATGAGGCACCAGATTAGGGAGGCCAGGGAACACGATTCCAGTTAGCCAGAGGCAGGAGGCAGTCCAGGAAGGCATGACTAGCTGAGTCCACTGACCAGTCAGAGGTCAAGGCAACAAGCGTACAAGCAGAATCCAGCAGCCAGACAGAGGTCAGGGCAACAGGCAAATAAGTAGAGTCCGGTAATCAGGCAGAGGTCCAGAACAGGAGATCAGACAGCAATGAAGCAAACTGCAACAGGGTATAAACAGGCGACAAACAGCAGCCCGGTATGAACAATGAACTGCACAGAACACAGTGTTAGGAACCCCTCCAGCCAGTACATCAAAACCCGGAGTCTGCTCTGAAGTCAGGTGTTCACTGGAGCCCCTAGTGGTGGGGACAGACTTGGCCGCAGACAACAGAGAGAGAACCCAGCAATAGAATCAAACGGCAGAGTGAAATCCAGGCAAGGGTCGAGCAGCAGAAAACGAATCCAAGAACGAGCCGAGGTCAGACGTCACAGGCAATACAACAGGGTCCAGAAACAAGCCAGGGGTCATACACGGGAGATCAGGTCGAGCAAAAACAATCAAGGAGCAGAAACAGGAACAGGGAGCCTAGCTACACTGGGAGCTATAGCTGGCAGTGAGGCTCTGTCCTCACTGCCTTAAATAGTGAGGAACACCAATAGGAGTAGAGTGCCAGCGAGACTCCTCTCTGAATCTCAATAATACCTATAGCCTGTTAGAAATTAGCCATTGCTAAGTTGTTAGCCAGTGTGGGTTGTTACAAATGCATATGCAGATAATAAAGAAAGGTAACAACAAAAAGAGTCTAAATACCTCTGCGCGCATGCGCCCGACGGTGGGACCACTGGCCGGGCGCTGTGGCAGACGAGGCAGAGCTTAACTCCTACAGGAGAGGTGCAAAGTTCAGGGGCAATCAGTCCTAACACACTTTAAATAGGCGCTAATGATAAACACTTATATATGATATATAGTCTTTATATTCCAGGGAAAATGTTTACATCAATGAAGTGTTCTCACAGAAATAGTTCATCACAATATAAGGGATTTCTTTCCTGTAAATATTTTCACTCCTCTTCCACATTCATAGCATCAAGGCATATAGAGGGAAAGAAGAAAACATGGAAAATCCCATAGTGTGTTATCCTTTATAAAAACATTTATTGGAAGTACATAGTGCATATAAAAACAGAAAAGAGCATGGATCCTTGCAATCTCTGTTACTACAGGAGTGAGTCTATATGTGATTTTATCCCCTCCAGAGGGTGGAAATATTATACCAGTAAGAAGACATTTATTCCATCTCTCCTTGGACTGCTATGGGACATTCAGACTACCTAGGGCTCCCAGGATACAGACAAGCAGCAACCGAGCTAAAGAAACCAGCAGCCACAGGTGGTGACAAGAACACGTAGGAGAGAGCAGAACAGTCTGACAGCTGTCCTGATGGAGACTGTCCCGCTTAGTCAGGATTTGACTGCAAGAACAGTTGGGAGTTTGGTACTTTGACTGCTACAATAGGTGTGGGGCTGTACTATCCATCGAGAGCAGGGCCATCTTTTCCATTGGGCACGATGGGCAGGTGCCCGGGGGCCCCACGTGCAAGGGGGCCCCATAGGCAAGGCTCTTAAGAAGAATATATAAGCCTGCAAAAAAAAATCCTGCAAAAGAAAAACTTCAAGGGTCACTGAGCGAGTACATTTAAAAAAAGCAGTGCATCGGGGCCCCTATATATATATATATATATATATATATATATATATATATATATATATAGGGCCCTGATGCACTGCTTTGCCCGGGGGCCCGTAATGTTGTTAAGAGGGCCTGATCGAGAGGTGACCAGTTCAAAGACCCTATTATATGTGCAGATCGCCAGCTGGCTCTGGTAGGCAGACAATTTATACCTTTACAACCCATGCAACCCAGGATCCATGCACTTTTCTGTTTTTATATGCACTATGTACTTCCAATAAATGTTTTTATAAAGGATAACACATTTAATCTCCATCTGAAAATGTGTAGAAGGCGGCATAATGTCAATGTATACCATCACAGCTGATTGATGAGACCAGGGTATCGAGGCGACGGCTGCTGAGGTCAGAGCCCGGGTTGCGCGAGCATCGACAAAGAGCATATCTAATCTGCAGTATGTCCCGGGTGGCACTGAATAATGTGGATAGGTTCTATCGTTGGAGTATAAGTTCTGCCATGTGTCATAGAGATTGGTTTTTGGAGAGCAAGGATTGCAATTAGGATCTCTCGCGAACATTCTGACTGCTGCATGGTATGGATTGTAAGCGGTCCTGTGACTGGATCACCTATAAGTAACTTATGGTATAAATGTATTTAAAGGAAATAGCTCAGGGCGCTTATTTATATAATTGCAAAATTACTTATTTTTGATATTGTGTATATTTTGGTATAGGAAATCCTTATTTTTGAAACCAGGGACGAAAATTAGTTTTTTTTCTGTTTAACCTTGCTAGAGGAAATGCATTATTCCTGATATATATCTGATACAGTAAGCCCTTGTTTAGAAAGTCTTTTGTATATCTTGGTGTAAGGAAATGCCTTGTTTGGGGTTTGCATTTTTTTTATCCCCGGGAATTCTTTTCTTTGGAGGAAATGTGTATTCTGCAACTGTTGGAAGAAAGCACACATGCTAATCTCATGTTAGTTAGACCTTTTGACGTGAGTGTCCAATACCCCTTAAGGGAAAAGAAGGGGTAATTAGACTTGCTGTCAGATGTACACTGTGTCCAAAATAAGACGCAGGGAATCACAGCAAGGTTTTAGGAAATCACAGATCATAGATAAGCATAAAAATTGTTAGCTTTGCATTACATGTAAATCCATGTTTGGGTAAACAGGTTGCATCCTGATTCTAAAAATAGCCTGTAAGGCTGTGTCTAAAACTGTATAAAAAGAGAGCCCTTGTAAACTGAAATTTATCATTCTGATGTTCCATCTGACCTGGCCACTGATACCTTTAATCAGTGGAACTGTCTTTGTCAGGACACTTGAGCGAAATAAACATCACTTTATGCTTCAAGACTCTGCTTGACAACTTCTTCAATATTGCTGTAATCCTGTGACCTACAGATTAGACTCAAAATGTAATGCGTTTCTGGCTGTCTAAGGCTTGGACCCAGTTTTCCAGTACCAACTCTCTGCCCGCTACCCAGGCACTCTGGCCAGTGTGAAAGGCCAGGGGGAGCCATCCACAGCACCCTGATCCATAGTAAGTGGTCTGGGGTACCAGCCCAAGTGTACCAGCACGGGAATACACTAGCAGCGAGAATTATCCTGAAGGAACATGGTTCTGGATGCCATAAAGAAGTCCAGCGGTGGGAGCAGGAGGGGCATATTCTGAATAACGAAAGGGAACGGTGGCAAAGTAAGCCCAGCCGGTTCCCAGCAACAACAGACAGGGTGGCATAGGCGGTCCATCCTGTCACAGATATAACTGGTGGCAAGCAGTGGGATAACCCCAGGCGGTTTTTCGTGCACCAGTCGGGAGAGCCGAGTTATTCAGGAGAGCAATAACTACAGCCAGGGGAACGCACAGGATGTCTGATTACACCAACATGTCCAGGGTGAACCTCGAGACTCTGTGCAGTGCCAAGGGCATTTACATCAGCCATTCGCCAAACAGGGCAGAGATTAGAGAGGCGCTGATGGAATGGCACCGACAGTATGGTACCCAGGTAGAGGAAACTGATGGCGGCAGTGGCCAAGGTGGTGGTCCAGTTGATGACCGGGAATGAGGTGAACCAGACCCTCAGACAGCAGCGACCTCTACCTATCAGACTGCACCTGCACAACCAGTCCCTCTGTCCTATGATGATTGCAGGACTGCCGGGTTAAAAATCCAGATGGTGGCCTTAGGCGACAATGCATCTGCAGCTGAGCGGGCACAGGTCATCGAGGCATGGTGCCTAGAGGGAAGGGCACAAGCTATGCAGCCCAGATGGGAGGCGCCCCCTAGAGGATCAGGACTGTCATCTCTACCTTGCTCTAAATTTGAGGAATGTGTTGGGAATATTGATGAGCACCTGCAGGTATTTGAAAGGACCTGCAGTCAACACGCTGTACCCAGAGAGGAATGGGTTAAGCATCTGGTGTCCACACTGCAAGGACGTGCAGTGGAGGCCTACCGTGGGGTGCCCACAGAGGACTGTGCGGACTATGATAGAGTGAACAGGGCATTCCTTAAAAGGTACACTATTACCCCAGAGACCTATCGTCTAAAGTTCCGGGACCTTACCAAGAACCTCCACGACACCCATGAGGTGTTTGCCAACCGGCTGCGGGAATCTGACAGAAGTGGGTGCGCGGAGCAGGAGCCCAGACTGTGGAGGAGGTAATAGATTTGATGTGCCGAGAACAATTTCATCACTGGTGGTGACAGAATGGGTGCTGGACAGGAAGCCAGGGACTCTGGAAGAGGCCGCCCAGCTGGCGGATCAGTATGTGGCAGTGAGGCCACATTCACAGAAGCGCCAGGTTAACAGTCGGAAGGAGGTCCTGTTATCCTTCTGCTGCCATCGGAGATCTGTACAGTCGTTTTTAAGGTACGTCTGACAATATACCTGTCATTTTTTCATGAAATCGTTTTTTTATTGCAGCTGTGCTCTGTGTCGGTGTTATCGTCATCGGCTAAGCGATTACCACCGATGACATCACGCCCCGGCAGTCAGTGAGAACAGTGAGGAGGAGGATCCGACGCTGGATTGGTAAGTTCTTTTTTTTTTTTTTTTCTTCTTCTTTTGCAAGGGCGGGCGCGGCACCCCTGGGAGCCACGGCACACACTTTGGGAACCGCTGGATTAGACCCTAAATCTAATCCATCATCTGGCTGTTTCTGAGGTTTGGACCCAGTTCTCCAGTGCCACCACTCTGCCGCTACCCAGCCAGTGTGATAGGCCAGGGGGGATCCATCCACAGCACCCTGATCGATAGAAAGCGGTCAAGGGTACCAGCCCAAGTGTACCAGCATGGGAGTACTCTAGCAGCGTCAGTTACCCCGAAGGAACGTGGTTCTGGGCGCCATAAAGGAGTCAAGTGGGGGCAGCAGACTCCTCCTATTGTGGCAGGAGGGGCGTATTTGGAATAACGAAAGGGGATGGTGGCAAAGTAAGCCCAGCCGGTTCCCAGCAACAACAGATAGAGTGGCATAGGCGGCCCATCCTGTCACAGGTCCAATTTAACATTTAGGATGGTATTAAAATCCCCGCCTAATATCACCCGTCCTACCATAGAGCGTGAGCGTCTGGCAAAGAAGTGGGTAAAGAAGGAGCTCTGGGGGGTATTAGCAGCATAGAGTGAAGCTAAGGTAATGGGGGTGTACAGGAGGGAACCAGTCAGAAAGAAGAAGCGATTGTCAGTGGCAGGGAGTGGTAAAGGAGAATTTTATTGCCCTTGATCTTCTGTGGAGATGTAGAATACTAAGCATGAGGATAAGCGTTATGAGATCTGATGTCCACATATGATGAGAGCCAGCACGAACAGGAGCACTCTAGGACTGGTGTGGAGATAGAGCCAAGAGGCCAGTGTGAGGCCGAAACAGACCCACCGCCTGGATTACTTTATACAATTGGAGGGTCCACCCATTGCCGCTTTAAAAGTGCCGTTTTCACTCTGACCATTAAAAGTGAAATTATTTGTCACTGTAGATATTTGGGAAAGTCGCTAATTCAAACTGCCGGAAATACTGCCGGTCTCTTATCTCATAAGCCCATATTTCCAGGTTGTCGCCGTTAGTGCAATCATTATTTTTGCATTTGTGTAAAGTGTGACGGCTTTATAAGTGCCAATGAAATGACTACCACCGAACTGGAGGACTCCATACTAGTGGTATCATTATTATAGGCTGTCTTATGCTGGAGGACTCCATACTAGTGGTATCATTATTATAGGCTGTCTTATGCTGGATGACCCCTTACTAGTGGTATCATTCTTATAGGTTGTCTTATGCTGGATGACCCCTTACTAGTGGTATCATTATTATAGGCTGTCTTATGCTGGTGGACTCCATACTAGTGGTATCATTATTATAGGTTGTCTTATGCTGGATGACCCCTTACTAGTGGTATCATTATTATAGGCTGTCTTATGCTGGATGACCCCTTACTAGTGGTATCATTATTATAAGTTGTCTTATGCTGGATGACCCCTTACTAGTGGTATCATTATTATAGGTTGTCTTATGCTGGATGACCCCTTACTAGTGGTATCATTATTATAAGTTGTCTTATGCTGGATGACCCCTTACTAGTGGTATCATTATTATAAGTTGTCTTATGCTGGATGACCCCTTACTAGTGGTATCATTATTATAAGTTGTCTTATGCTGGATGACCCCTTACTAGTGGTATCATTCCCGATTTTTGCGGGGGCGCCGATTTTTTTCAAAATGCCTAGGGCGCCATGGACCCTAGCACCGGCCCTGGGTATCATTATTATTGGAGTAGTGAGACCTGATCTCTGCAGCTGTCACCATAAATGCACAATGTGACTACACCCGGTGAATACAGACAGTCCCACGTGTCCTCTCACTCTCCTGACTTATATAAGCTATAAATGAGGATTTTAGGAGGAAAATAGAAAAGTGTATTTAATTAAAGGAGGTTTTGACGTTAAGGAGGTTGGACTTGAGTGTGATAATTAACTCTCTGCCCATTGAGTGCTGTTTTAGTTTGTAGATGACACTCCCGAGTGCAGAAAGGAGATGTAGCTTGATGTATAATGCTGGTATTGTGCAGTGTGTCATGTGTGCTCTTTGTAAATGACCTACGTAGTTTATAATAAAGAGCCTGTGCTATTACAAACACTAGCAGACAATATGGAGAATATGACCTAAGGCCCCAATGGTTTAATGTAATTATAAGTTCTGTCACATGCTGGGGTTAGACCATAACACATTCTTCCTTTTCTGCAAATTACATTCCTTAGTATAGTAAGCTGTAGTTTTATAAGTTCCTCACCTGCTGGCACACAACTACCCCATACTCCACTTCCTCCATCTGCCAGGGACCAGTTACCTCCATAGGGTAAAACTCTTTCCACCATCAGATAGGAGATGTCTATATTACACCATTATAAAAACAAATGGACAAAAGTTATCTATAGAAAACAGGATTCCACATCACTCCCTGAATACGGAGCCGTTGTCTACGTTAAATAATGGTAGCGTGATAAGGACACAGTGACTGAAATTCCTTGTTTAGTTTCTCCCAGTTATATACAGACATCTCCTCTTTCTGGTTTCAGGTTTGAATGGATGTGCAGATTTTATTTTTCAAGACACCTTGTTTGTTGGGACAATCATTACAAGCGTGAAGACGTATGATCCGACCATCTGCCAGCAGCAATGTAACCAGAATCCTCTCTGCCAATTCTTCAGCTACTCTCTGCATGAGAATCTCTGGTAGGATTTGTTCCATGAGTTTTATACAAATTCATATCTCTACTCTGTCTTTTTTCAAGCATCTATAACTCCAAACATCTGACTTTCCAATTCCATGTAACCAGCCCTTTCCTCCTTCAATCTTAGCACTGTTTATTGTGTCATCTTTTTGTGTCTCCAACCTCCTGACACATCACAAAACGTCTAATACTTCCAAACTTCCCATCACTCCACTCATTCTCTTCAATCCTTCCATGTCTCCAATCTTCTCTCTCAGTTCACTCATCACTTAATGTGTCTCCTCTTTCTGGATCCTAGATCCATTCAATCCTCTGAAGTTCTAAACTTCCCATTCTTCATACGCTCCTTGTATCTTAAGAGTCTTAATGAGCTGCTGATATAAGACCCCATCTATATCTGTTGGCTACTTTGCTGCACTGATGTCTTCACTCTTCTCCATAAGAACTCTTCTGGTTCACTGCTGCCATGTGCTCATACTTTATTACTAAAATGAGTTACCCCACGAAGGATGTCACCTTTACTACCTTATAAACACGTCCTTTAGTTACTGAATATGTAGTTGTCATGTTCTGCTTTATCAATCACCTATAATGATAGCCAATGTATAATCAATGTATAATCAGTGCAGATGAACCTTATGGGACTCGATCCCTGGTCCTCTGGCCTTGGGAGCAGTAGTACTGTCTGGCGAGTGACTGTGTGTCTCAGGCCTCATTCTAGAGAGCTTGTACCCTGTGCATTTGCCTGGAGTATTTTCAGATCAGCCTAACACCAACTTCCTGTCTGCCGCGAATCCCCTGCATTCTGGGGGTTTATACGTCTGGCAAATATTGTGCTTCCAAGCCTAGCTCCAGCATTGACTTTTTGTGTATTACCCTGACACTCATTCTTGCTAAGAACATTCCTGATTCTCTGAACCATCTATCATGGATCGTCCTGGCTCTAATATTTGGACCACTATTGTCACCCTGCTCCCTGACCTCTAGTGAACTCTGGAGGAATGAAAAGTTCTACATCTCCAGAATGCACCAGACCTGACGGTGATCATGAGATGTGTAAACTCTCATGTAGTATTGTACATCCAGATGCTATTTAGAGCTTGGTTATAAAGTCATCCATTCATCATCATCATCATCATTTATTTATATAGCGCCAGCCAATTCCGTAGCGCTGTACAATTAGGAACAAATAATACAATACTGGGTAATACAGACAGAGAGGTAAGAGAACCCTGCTCGCAGGCTTACAATCTATGGGACAATGGGAGTTAGAAACACAAGGGCATGTGCTACATCATATTGCACAATGGACCAGCTAGAATGCAAAGGTAAAAGTACTGAGTGGGCTGTGTGATCAGTCACACTAAGTGAGTGGGCTGTGGGATCAGTCACACTAAGTGAGTGGGCTGTGGGATCAGTCACACTAAGTGAATGGGCTGTGGGATCAGTCACACTAAGTGAGTGGGCTGTGGGATCAGTCACACTAAGTGAGTGGGCTGTGGGATCAGTCACACTAAGTGAGTGGGCTGTGGGATCAGTCACACTAAGTGAGTGGGCTGTGGGATCAGTCACACTAAGTGAGTCCATTAAGCTGTAACAAAGGCCAGATGTATTTATATCTCCCTATTACAGGTAAATCCTTTTTAATGACGCAATATGTATTGTGGCTCCATTATGATTTGGTTTAGCACTGTCGTTGTATGACCCTCTCCTTCCTCCTCAGCTGGCCCAGTGACCCATAATATGTACATACTACCAGAGCCCTGAGAGGCTCATGAGGTGCTGCTTACAGCATGGTGCCTATGAGGGATGTTATATGCCCCTCTCCTTCCTCCTCAGCTGGCCCAGTGACCCATAATATGTACATACTACCAGAGCCCTGAGAGGCTCATGAGGTGCCGCTTACAGCATGGTGCCTATAAGGGATGTTATATGCCCCTCTCCTTCCTCCTCAGCTGGCCCAGTGACCCATAATATGTACATACTACCAGAGCCCTGAGAGGCTCATGAGGTGCTGCTTACAGCATGGTGCCTATAAGGGATGTTATATGCCCCTCTCCTTCCTCCTCAGCTGGCCCAGTGACCCATAATATGTACATACTACCAGAGCCCTGAGAGGTGCTGCTTACAGCATGGTGCCTATGAGGGATGTTATATGCCCCTCTCCTTCCTCCTCAGCTGGCCCAGTGACCCATATGTACATACTACCAGAGCCCTGAGAGGCTCATGAGGTGCTGCTTACAGCATGGTGCCTATAAGGGATGTTATATGCCCCTCTCCTTCCTCCTCAGCTGGCCCAGTGACCCATATGTACATACTACCAGAGCCCTGAGAGGCTCATGAGGTGCTGCTTACAGCATGGTGCCTATAAGGGATGTTATATGCCCCTCTCCTCCTCCTCAGCTGGCCCAGTGACCCATAATATGTACATACTACCAGAGCCCCGAGAGGCTCATGAGGTGCCGCTTACAGCATGGTGCCTATGAGGGATGTTATATGACCCTCTCCTTCCTCCTCAGCTGGCCCAGTGACCCATATGTACATACTACCAGAGCCCTGAGAGGTGCCGCTTACAGCATGGTGCCTATGAGGGATGTCCGCAACTTTACACCACTTTGAGTCCATAAACCTGGAGCCTGAAGAAAAGACTCTCACGTCTCTATGGGCATTCGGATGGGGCTATGGCCAAAAGAGCCAATCATTAGACCCTTTCCACTCCTCCTATCCATGTTCTGGGCCTTATCCTTTCTACATATGGACTTATCTATTGTGCTGTGGTGGACTCGCCCCTGCACCCGGGACTCCATGATGGGACATTAATCCTTTTACAGCTGCCTACATCAGACCATATCCAACCTCCTTCATCACATGCCTCATGCCTCCTCCCTCTGACACAATCTCCTGACACTGGGACATCTCTCACCAGTCAGCTCATTTCAAATCTTTCACTGCTCATTGCTTCATTCCCCTGACACAAATCTCATCTGTATTTGACCCTCACATTACAATCCACAATCCACATCCCGAACTTTACCTTGATGACATTTATCTTTACACTCTTTTCAAACCACATCCATGTTTTTACACTGCTTATATGCCCTCCACCATGTCTTCATGTTCCTGATACACCCTCCACCATGTCTTCATGTTCCTGATACTCCCCTCACCAGGTCTTCATGTTCCTGATACACCCTCCACCATGTCTTCATGTTCCTGATACACAATCCACCATATCTTCATGTTCCTGATACACCCTCCACAATGTCTTCACCTTCCTGATACACAATCCACAATGTCTTCACCTTCCTGATACACAATCCACAATGTCTTCACCTTCCTGATACACAATCCACAATGTCTTCACCTTCCTGATACACAATCCACCATATCTTCACCTTCCTGATACACCCTCCACCATGTCTTCATGTTCCTAATACTCATCTCACCATTTCATGTTCCTAATACTCATCTCACCATTTCATGTTCCTAATACTCATCTCACCATTTTCGCTCCTTCCTTATACTCATCTCACCATGTTATCCATTTTCCATATCTTTATCCTGATGGTCAGACGTTTAGTATTAGATTTTTAAAAACAGATACAATGTTACCTAATTCTGTATGCTGAAGCTAACATTTCTCTTGTCTTTCTGCAGGTGTGAGTGTTACCTGAAGCGTTCAGCATCTGGGCTCCCGGACAATATAACATCTGTGGCCACTATGTTCTCTGGTTTTGCAAAACAGGCAACAGAACCAGGTAAATGGTAAACGTTAAGAAGGTGCTAATCCTACGACACATAGAAGAGGGGCATAGTTGAGAGTATTTGGAATGGGTTGGATTCACAATTCAGCAAAGTTATGTGAAAGGAGGAAGTAATGTACATGGGATTGAATAATCAGCGGATACCAGAATGTTTACATGAAAGCACAAACTTCCGTGCTCATATAGAGACTGTAAATAAATCAAATTCCTCAACAGAAATTCTAAAACCACAGTGTCTCCAAGAAAGATCTAAGTAGCACATTCAATTCAAACTTTATTATATCGATAGATATTATAAAATTAAAATCAGCGCAGTAAGATAAAGATTAATCTGTTATCATAAAAACGTTCAATATGTTACCAATCTGAGCAGTTGTTGGCACATGCACTCAGTCCTTTGTTATAGTTAGATTTGTGCTCAGGCTTGGAACAATTGCATAATGTTAATTATAACAAATACACAGATACAAACATACATTAATTCATAAAGATCATTTTGATTAAAAGTATACTAAAATATGTAAGCATCTGCCAATCGTAAACAAAAGTTTTGAAGATTTATATCAATGATGGAGGATTAAATATATAATTTATAGTAGAGGTCGTCATGAATATGACTGAGTAAAGCTGTTCCAGGAGAATATATTAAGTCACCAGATATCACTGTTCGTACGGCTATATCTCCCTGATAAACCCCCGCCTCAGGTCATCCAGGTAGTTAGAGATTGTATAAGATTTATCTATTCTTCTCTTTAAATAATTATTGAGATGAGCAGGTTTCCAAAGTATAATATTTATATTCTTTATTTAAAGATATTATGCATAGATAAAGCTATTACTGGATGAAGCAGACATACGCACATGGTCTGAAATGCCAATAGACAGTTTATATTTGATTAAGTCATTCTTTTATAGAAAATGTTACTCATCATTACTTAAAACACATCTTCCCAGCTTACATCACTGCTGACACTATAAGTCTCTATCATTGCCATAAACATTACTTGTACCAAACCTCTTGGCCCAGGTCACAGGTGACATTTCATCATTAAAGTGACATGTTCTTGGAGGGGTCTTCTTGACCTTATTTGGAACAAATATTTCCTTTGGCCTCATATTGTGAAATGAAGAACATGTGACCATTATATAACTTGTTGTTCTGTATGTGCAATATGTAAGAGAAAGGTCAATACTTTTCCTTTTAAAAGCACAGACACATAAAATTAGATTAGTTCTGTATTAGTAATATATAAGTTTTTATTTGATATATATATTTTGTTAATTATGACTTTGACAAGACTTAGCAGCCAATGCTAGAATTCTTCCATTATGGGAGTAAAAACAGTTCAGTCAGCTAATAAAGCAGCTGACAAGTGTTAGGACTTTGATGTAAATAGCACAACCAAAGTTATGGAAGCAGCCAGTCGTGGTAAACTGATGACTGCAGGAACATGTATGTAACCACTGGGACGATTCCTGACAAACAGCTCTTTCTTTCCCTGGTCTGACCTCCCCTTTATCGCGTCACCTTCCACCTCCGTATCAAACTTTCATTTGTTTGGTGGCAAACAATTAGTTCAGCTGGAACTGTGTAGATCTCCTCCAGTCTACACACCCTGTTCCTCTGTTATATATCACTATGTAATAATGCTCAGTATCTGAAGAGAAAGTCTTAACTTCTCCGACTACTTTATACAACATGACTCGTTTCTTCTCCGATGCTGAGAGTCCCAGATTGTGCATATAAACCCTCTTCAGCCAATCAAAAAGCAAAAGCAATTACTTTGCTGAACTCCCAGACAACTAGCAGCTAAGAAATAACATCATTGTATAAAAGCAAAAATGTAAATGAATCAATTGAACCAAACCAAATTATCCAACTGTGACTGGATCACTATTAAATAACTTTTGGTAAAAATGTATTTAAAGCAAATAGCGCAGGGCACTTATTTATGTAATCGTACGTGCACTTATTTTTTAATATTGTTTATATTGTGAGATAGGTAATCGTTATTTCTGAGACCAGGGGAAGAAATGTGTCTCTTGTCTAACTTTGCTATAGGAAATTCCTATTTCTGATGTATATATCTGATATAATGAGCCTGTGTTTACCAAGCCTTTGGTGTATTGTGAGGTGGGGAAGTAGTTTGTTGTGGGTCCTTTTGCTGTTCTGTGGAAATGTGTATTTGGCGACTGTCTAAAGTATTAAGACCAGTGAGACCTTTTGACTTGCTAGTGAGTCTCCTGCCTCTGAAATGGGATCCAGGATGTCACAGCAAGGTTTTTAAGAATTTCAAAGCTAAGTATAAATATTAGTGGCTTTGCAATGCATGTAAATCTATGTTTGTGTAAATAGAGTATATCCTGATGCTAAAAATAGCATGTGTCTGAAAGGTATAAATATTCTGACTTGTACACTGAAATGTATCATTTTGATGTTCCATCTGACCTGACCACTGATACCTTAAATCAGTGGGACTGTCCCTGTCAGGACACCTGAGCAATAAACATCACTCTGCTTCAAAGACCTGCTTGAAAACTTCTTCAATATTGCTGTAATCCTGTGACCTGCCGATTAGACCCTAAAATCTAATCCGTTCTCTGGCTGATTCTGAGGTTTTGACCCAAATGTTCCCAGTACCACCGCTCTGCCTGCTACCCAGCCTGGTCAGTGTGATAGGCCAGGGAGGATCCATCCACAGCAACCCAGATCCATAGTAAGAGGTCCGGAGTTACCAGCCCAGGTACACCAGCAACAGGAGTACACTAGCAGTGACAGTTACCCAGAAGGAACGTGGTTCTGAGAGCCATAAAGGAGCTCAGTGGTGGCAGCAGGCCCCTTCCACTGTGGCAGGAGGGGCGTATTCGAAATAACGAAAGGGGAACGGTGGCAAAGTAAGCCCAGCCGGTTCCCAGCAACAACAGACAGGGTGGCATAGGAGGTCCATCCTGTCACACCGACCAATAGTGTTACCTCCCCATAAAATCTATATAGAAGAATGTTAATACAGCCAAAGCTTCTGAAGAGATAAATAATGAAACTATAAATATCTCTCGGGGTCTTAGTATCATACATTCGAATGTTAATATCTTCATACGTCTCATATACTCACTGAGTCATTAAGGCACAAATCCTGGGTGCAACGTGTGTTTAACACTGAGCATAACTCTTCTCTGCATACTCCAAAGTCAACAAGGAACGGATCTCAAGATACGTGTGGGTGTGGGTGTAGGTCTACTCTGCTGTACTAGACCAGATACGTATGACACGTGTGCAGGACACGTATGATACTTTTATCATGTGTACTGTACATAACAGATAGTTTTCTGATTGCAGACACATGCATACGATACTGACATAACTAGGACTCAGGACTTAGACTAGTCTTATAGCTGGTGCAAGAGATACGGCAGAAAGCCACCGTACTTCTGTGTGCGCCTGACTTAGACTTGGAGGTGGCTGTATGGGATCGTCCTTACTGTACATTCCCCCATAATCGTAGTCTGTAGTAAGTATCGTTTGCACTCGAAGATGATTTGGACGTGGCTGCGTTCTGTTGTGTATCTTCCATGCGCAGATTGATTTTGTGGACGATTCGCAATATCGTCAGACACGTTCCTTAATGACCAGACCCAAAAAGTCCTTGAACTAAACAGTCATAGGTCATTCCATTCTATTATCTCATCTAACCCTTCTGGGGATAAGTAACACAAACAGACAAAGTGTCATATACTGATCACCCCATGGATAATTGTTGTAATCTGTTCTATATTAAGCCCTTGAATTGTCCATTCTGGCAGACATTAAAGCGATGTGACACTGTTTCAAAACAGTAACGTGGGTTTTTTTTTTAAAACGCACATACATCAGTTATATGTGTCCAATTTCATCAAGGAGCGGATGTGAAGAGACGTCAGTTCTGTGTAGCAGACACCGCAGGATACATCCAATATATATGTCGAATATTCCAAACGAATGCACAGAACAAAAACTATTCCATAAATGTCATCTGTTAATAATATCGTCATTAATGACAAAACATTAAAAAATAAAAAAGTTGTTAAACATTTTTTCTCATAAAATACATTTATTAGGATATTATTAATATTATACTGTGCATGAAATAAATGTTTACAGTTGTTCCATACATACTATACACAGCCGTCATCACTAGTAATCAGCACTTACACCAGACCTGTAGGTGGTGCAAGTGAAACGACTAAAAATCACACCCCTTAGAGATGCCCAAAGCTTGAATTGGAGGCTGCTGTGTGCACTGGAGCTTGGCGCGCTTACTGTACACTGACTATGTGCATACGCCCTTACTGTACACTGACTATGTGCATACGCCCTTACTGTACACTGACTATGTGCATACGCCCTTACTGTACACTGACTACGTGCATACGCCCTTACTGTACACTGACTATGTGCATACGCCCTTACTGTACACTGACTATGTACATACGTCCTTACTGTACACTGACTATGTGCATACGTCCTTACTGTACACTGACTATGTGCATACGTCCTTACTATACACTGACTACGTGCATACGCCCTTACTGTACACTGACTACGTGCATACGCCCTTACTGTACACTGACTATGTGCATACGCCCTTACTGTACACTGACTACGTGCATACGCCCTTACTGTACACTGACTATGTGCATACGCCCTTACTGTACACTGACTATGTACATACGTCCTTACTGTACACTGACTATGTGCATACGTCCTTACTGTACACTGACTATGTACATACATCCTTACTGTACACTGACTATGTGCATACGCCCTTACTGTACACTGACTCTGTGCATACGTCCCTACTGTACACTGACTACGTGCATACGTCCTTACTGTACACTGACTGTGCATACGTCCTTACTGTACACTGACTATGTGCATACGTCCTTACTGTACACTGACTATGTGCATATGTCCTTACTGTACACTGACTACGTACATACGTCCTTACTGTACACTGACTATGTGCATACGCCCTTACTGTACATTGACTACGTGCATACGTCCTTACTGTACACTGACTATGTACATACGTCCTCACTGTACACTGACTATGTGCATACGTCCTTACTGTACACTGACTATGTGCATACATCCTTACTGTACACTGACTATGTGCATACATCCTTACTGTACACTGACTATGTGCATACGTCCTTACTGTACACTGACTATGTGCATACGCCCTTACTGTACATTGACTACGTGCATACGTCATTACTGTACACTGACTATGTACATACGTCCTCACTGTACACTGACTATGTGCATACGTCCTTACTGTACACTGACTATGTACATACGTCCTTACTGTACATTGACTACGTGCATACGTCCTTACTGTACACTGACTATGTGCATACGCCCTTACTGTACATTGACTACGTGCATACGTCCTTACTATACACTGACTATGTGCATACGTCCTTACTGTACATTGACTACGTGCATACGTCCTTACTGTACACTGACTACGTGCATACGTCCTTACTGTGAATTGACTACGTGCATACGCCCTTACTGTACACTAACTACATGCATGCGTCCTTACTGTACGCTGACTAGGTGCACACGCCCATTCTCCTCCCTGTTCCACCCCTGAAAGTTAAGGCCATAATAAGTGTGGAAGCTGCTGTGTTTTGTGGCGTATGGTCCAGTTCTGGGCATGCGCAGAGTAATAGTGCACATTAGGTTGTAAGCCTGTGAGCAGGGTCCTCTTACCTCTCTGTCTGTATGTATTACCCAGTACTGTTTTATTAATGTTGCTGGCGCTATATAAATAAATGTTGAAGATGTCGATGATTATACGCAACGTATCGCCATTTACGTTCCTTAATGAATTAGGCCCTCAAAGTTCTAGTTGGACGTCCCACACAGTGTTTGCCACAGACACAATCCAATAGGTAAATAATATACTCACATTGGCAATTAATAAAACTCTCTATCCTGTATTTATCCAATGTAGTATGTGATACAAAACTCTTGCAACCCTGTACCATGTATCTACAAGTAATAAAGACATTTATAGCATCCAATACTCTTCCACAAGATTCTCTCTATCGTTCTCCTCCTAAACAAACTTTGCACCAATTTTGTCCTAAAATTATCTGCCCTTTTAATAATAATTACAGGTTTATTAGGGAATATTGGTCTAAGCATTTGATCTAATCCAAGTAGGAAAATCCAGTTGAATTTTTTTTATACACAATCCTGTTGACATCATGCGAGAAGGAGTTATATTTGGATATATAGGACATAGAGATCTCTTTCTTAAAAAATAATTCTCTCTATTTCTATCTTTGTCCTGTAAAAGGAAATCACTGATCATTGATAAAACTTTTACAAGCACAACATTAAAAACTTCCTATGGATATACCGTCTTTCTAAATGAATTAACAAGCTCTTAGCTTGCTGTTGGAAGAGGATTTCATTAGAGCAATTTCTCTTAACTCTCATCAACTGACCCTTGCGATTATTCCTCTTCCAAGGGCCATAATGATTGCTGGAATAATTTAAGAAGGTACTACAAATGACCTCTTTGTGGAAGTCTTAATAACAATCATTCCACTCTCGTTTTAGAGGGTGATATCCAAGAGCATTATGTCAGTGGGTTGAGAAATGCTAGTGAATTTTAAATTAAAATCATTGCAATTAAGGTGATCAGCAAAAAGTACATATTCATCCCAAATAATAAACAATGATCAATGCACCTGCTGTAGAGCACTAAGTTTGCATCATAGAGGTCATTCCAGTTATACGTCTGTTCAAATGCCTCTATATAAAGATTTGCAAAATTTGGGAGCAAACCTAGTGCCCATGACAGTCCAGCCTGTCTGTAAATAATAAATCAAATAATAATTTTTAGAAAGTATAGCATCAATACCTCATAAAATAAACTCATGTTGTGTCCCTTTGATGGACACATCTCCCCTCAGACATTATTCCACCACTTCTGTTCGTATACAATGACGATGCGTCACAGGTGAGGGACAGATAATGATGTTTCCATTAAATTGTAGTAAAAAGATTTAAAAAATGAGTAGTGTCCTTACTATAGGACTTAAGTGACATGTGAGTTTGTAATTATGATCATCATGAAAAGACAAATTAGTATATAAGAACCCCACACCAAAAATTATAGACCTACCCGGTGGAGTGTCTGTTGTACTTTAGGCAAATAATAATAATAAGTTGGTATAATAGCGTGATTAATAATGTGCCAATAGTTCTTGACATTAACCCTACTTCCAAGGCCCAATCCAGTAGTGGTTTTATTTCTTTTTGGGATTTATATAGTCATTGTAGTTTGCGCTCTCATTTCACTATTTTGATTTACAATTTTTTGGTATTTCCAGGTCCCCTTTTTAGAGCTTTTGAGAATGGTGACATTTAAGATCATTTTTCATTATCGATTAGTAATTCTTATGAGTTCATAGCCATAGACTCTAACCATTTAGGTAATTTACCTTTTTGAATGTCTGTGTATATGTCTATTGAACACTAGCAGGTCTTCCATTAATTGCATAAGTTTGCTAAACCCTTTTGCTTTAAATATCTAAATTACTTACAATGAATATATATATGAATATATATATATATATATATATATATATATATATATATATATATATATATATATATTATCAATGCTTCTATGAAAACCAAAACGTGCTCGGAGCAGTGGAGCCAATGGTCCAGCAAGGCTGAAATCCCGTCATCTCTGGGCTCTATAGCTACAATAGTTGTCCCACCACTGCTAAGGAGCAGGCTTTATTGTTCCCAGTAATTAAGCACATGAAATGAAATTTAAAATATATTGATGTAGCTTATTTATGTATTTATTTATTTATTAAACATGAAAATATGTAGCTATTGTTTTTGGAAACAGCACATTAACCATCCTACGATTGATATCATAAAGACTCTATCTCCATTGGTTCATTGGTAGAGCCAACAACCTCACTCCTGACTGGCTACACTATCAATGCACCTTCTGTCAACCAACCTGATATTGTCCACAAAGAGGTCTAGCTGCTGGATAATGCATTGCATTGACTTTCACTGTTGATATTGCCCTTGACATGGACAACAGGTGTCCAACCTTTAATTCATGGACCTACTATTTAGAGGACATTGTCATATGAAGTCTCTGTGTCCTTTACCAACAGAGAAACAGGTCTCCAAGGCATGGCCTTCCCATTTTTCTCTCCTTTGGCTTTCAAACTGGCATTTCTATTTGCTTCATTTTCCAATTCAGCTGAGACCATCCTGGGCTTCCTCTGTTTAGTCTTGTCTGTGCTTTACAGGTGAGTTCTTATTGGATGTCTTTGTAAACAATAGATGGTGGGTCTTGGAAAAGTGCAGCAGGTCTAGAACAAGATTGTTGGTTCTACCAATGGAATCTCTATGATATCGCACATCTCTAACTCAGTAATTAGATATTTAGGGCCTTGGCGTGGCAGCTCTTAAAGTGTAAATAACTGTTAATATCAACAGGTTTAATAAAGTTCTTAGTGATAACACTATCATTCTGTGTTATGAGTATAAGATCAAGGTATTCAACGCTAATAGGGTCACATTTCATTGTAAATTTCAAATTGTAGTTATTATCACCAATATATTGAAAAAATTCATTAAGGGATTGAGTATCACCTTGCCAAACTATTAGAATATCGGCAATATATCTTTTAAATACAATAATGTTATCTGAATATGTGTTGGCACTGTAGATATACTGTTCTTCCCATACGCCCATTAGTAAATTCGCAAAACTGGGCACAACTTTTGAAGAAATGGAAGACAAACATCCCCTATTCCCAATTCTACCGCATCAAAAGGAATTGCAGTGTGGCTACCCATTGTAAAGAACAACTCAATACTTATTCTGAAAGATTTTTAAAGAGAGGTTACCCCCAGGAACTACTAGATAATGCGATGGTAAAGACAGAACAACTTAATAGACAAGAAATTATATCCTACTCAAGAAAGATGGATAATAAAAATGATGATGTCTCATTCGTCACCACATTTTGTAGTGAGGATAGGAAATTTAAATCAGTGTTATCTAAACATTGGAATGTTTTAAAAAAAGACCCTATTTTACATGACATTCTTCCCGCATCACCAAAAATTATTTTCAAAAAGAGTCTTAGTTTGAAAGATATGCTGCCCCTAGTCATTTGAAAAGTATTACTTCTACCAAGAACTCCTCTACTTTTCTAGACATTAAAGGGAGTATTAGATGTAATTAATGCAACATTTGCAAATATACAGCTCCCATGAATAAAGAGTTCTTTAACTATGATAAAAAGAAGAAATTTATAGTCAAACAATTAATGAACTGTTTAACCACTTCAGTTATATACCTTTTGGAATGCCCTTGTGGCTATAAATATGTGGGCAAAACTAAAAGACAGCTGAAAATTCGAATACAGGAACATGTAAGAAACATTAAAAGCCAAGTAACCAGCCACTTAGTTTCTCAACACTTTAAGGAGGTTCATCAATCGGATCCCAAATATTTAAAATTTATGGCCATAGAAAATGTGAAATTAGGAGATAGAGGTGGTGATTTGCATAAACTTCTCTCTCAGAGGGAGATGTTTTGGATTTACTCATTGGGCACCCTCACGCCTGTAGGGTTTAACGATAACTATGAAATAGCTCCTTTCTTGTAGTTTTATTGTTATCCTATTTAACCACTCGTATGAGGGTGGTATTTATATATATATTTTCTTAGCTAAAGGTAATTTTGGGCAATTTGCTACAAATTAATTTTTTTTGCATTCCATGGTGCTAGTTATGGGGCACAGTGTCTTATGTGTGTATGTATATATATATATTGTTGCTTTTTATATATATATTTTCTATATTCCTAGGATATGTATTTGTTCAATGTATGTGCATTTATATTATATATTCGGGTTTTCTACCAAGCTTAATGTATCATATGTCTTCTCTTTATGCTACAAATGCATCTATATTATATTTGCTGTTTTATATGTTATATAGCTGATTTAATCTGTATATATTGACGTTATGTATTTGGGTCTTGATATTGTCAATATGTATATTATTGAGAAAGAAGATTATGTTCGATTTATAATTATTACAGAATCCATTATACCACTTGTCATTCCATATACTCGAATGCCATTCTGCAGCGTTATCGCTGCTTAGTAATGAAAGAGTGTTCCGCTTGTCTCCAAAATATGTTGTGCATAAAGTTGGTTGATTGAGAAAAAAACAATCAGCTCTGACGTCTTCGACGTCCCCACGCTCAACGCCGGGTGACGCCACGTGTGCGCATGCGCAAGATGGCGCGGCGCATACTATTTATATCTGTGACATAGATAGTCACATATTCTTATTCCTCCTGGTGAAGTCTTAATTAAATTAGACGAAACGCGTTGAGGACCTTTTCCAATGAGCCTACTGATTCTAGCAACATGTTGGTGAGATCTCATCGATGTTTTTAATGGTTTGGCTCGGTGTAAAGAGACCCAGTTAAGCTCTTTTTAAAGTGTTTTATGTAAGTGTACATCTGTACTGTTTTACCAATAAATGTGTGGATATACAGTATCACACTATGGGAGTTTCTTCTATTTCTCACCTTACAATCCTGGTTATTACTGAGAATATATGAAGTGTCAGCTCTGTACGCTGTTTGAAGTATCCTATTGTCCTGAAGGGAAGTCTGAGCTCTTGTTGATGCAGGCAACTACCAGCTAACTCCACAGATAAGGCTTATTGGCTTGGTGCTTGTATTCCTGAATGCACTCTTTCTATAGATTCACCCTACATCTGTGTGTTTGTACCCACGTGGTGATCTCTACATTTGCTATTTTGCACATCAGTCTGTATTGTTATATACAGTATTATACTATGTGGCGCCCCCCCCCCCACCCGCTTATTTTGTTTTAGATTTATTCCAGTCCACCATCTGGCCTTGCGGGGATTTGGCAGCCGCCTGAACATAGGACTATTGTTATCCCAAAGGGACATTAATTGAACGTGATCATCTGCTCAGAGTTACGCGCTGTACTATCTATTTTTTGTTATCTATCTATATATATATATATATATATATATATATATATATGTGTGTGTGTGTGTGTGTATATATATATATATATATATATATATATGTGTGTGTAAGTGTGTGTGTGTGTATATATATATATATATATATATATATATATGTAAGTGTGTGTCTGTGTGTGTGTATGTATGTATGTATATATATATGTATATATATATATATATATATATATATATATATATATGTGTGTGTGTGTGTGTGTGTATATATATATATATATATATATATATATATATATATGTGTGTGTGTGTGTATATATATGTATATATATATATATATATATATATATATATATATATATATATATATATATATGTGTGCAAGTGTGTGTCTGTGTGTGTTATACACATATCTATCTATCTATCTGAGGTGTTCACTGACCTCCATGTTCTGGTTTTGGCTTCGGTTTTGGATCTGGATTAACTTTGTGTTTTTGTTTTGGTTTTGACAAAACCGCCCTTGCGTGTTTTTGTTTTAGTTTTGGTTTTGCATCCCTATTTTTTCTAAAATCCCTATTTTGTTTTGCTAAAATCACACAATTTTGCTTTTTTCCCCCCTACATTATTATTAACCTTAATAACACTAATTTCAAATCATTTGCAGTCAACTTTGACCACCTCACAAGTCACAGTATTATTTTCATACAAACAAAGACAGCAGCAGTTTCTGCCAGTGATAAGAAGGCCATTGTCATGCCCGGGCATAAGACCAAAAAATCCACCTCTTATGTGTACAATTATTTTTACACAAATCCTGACAACAGTTGTCTAGCTATTTGTAGCATTGTAAATCCACAGTCAGTAGAGTAGGGACCTTAACCATCTAGGATCCTCATCCATGTTACGCCATTTGAGGTGAGTTCATAGAAAGCTTTTGTGAAAATCAGAAACTTATGCTAAAAAATAACAACAAGCAGCCCAGCGTCAGCTACCTCCCTTCTCTCAGCTAGATCCCAGCACCTGCAATCTACACCGCCAACATCTTCATCATCAACATCCTCACAAGTGATCGGAGTTAGTCCTACATCCAAGTTTCTAAGGCGAGATGACTCCTCCCCCTCCAGGACTCAAGAATCCTTGAGCATTAGGCCCACTGCTGCTGTTGACCAAGCAGATCAAGAGGAAGACTACTAGTAGTTTAGAACAATTGACTTTTAAACAATCCTTTGCAAGAGGAAACAAGTATGAAAGGTGTCCCCCAGTTGCAAAGCGGATCACAGACACCATGGAGACTATGCTAGTATTAGATCTGCATCCAATATCCACTATTAATGCAGCTGGCTTTATACAGTTACTTGAGGTCTTCTGTCCCCATTACCAAATTCCATCACACCATTTTGCTAGAAATGCTATTCCTCACCTCTACCAGAAGGTTCGTAAACATGTAATTATTGGGCTACAAAATGCCATTCTACCCACTGTACACTTAACCTCAGATATGTGGACAAGCGCAGCTGGGCAAACTAAAGATTATATGACTGTGACAGCCCACTGGGTTGGTGATTCGCCTTCACCAGCAGAAGCAGCAGCATGTACCCATGGTCACACAATCACTTTGTGGTACAGAACTTTTTAAAAAATGACAATGACATGCTGGAGATACTGTCTGTGTCCCGAAATATTTAGAGTCATTTTTGGGATTCTGCAACAGCATGTAGGAGAATGCAGCAGCTGCAAGAGGAATAGAATTTAGGGGGAATGTACTTTAGTCCAGCGCAGTGGAGAATACTTTCTGTGTTGTGCAAGGTGCTGAAACCACTCGAAGTAGTCACATGTGAACAGATTGCGGATACTGTTAGCTTGAGTCGAGTGATTCCCCTAATTAGACTTTTGGAAAAGCAGCTTGAGAAACTGAAGGAGCAGATTAAACAAAGCAATTCTGCTAATGTTGTCGGACTTATGTTGGTAGCTTAAGTACTTTATGTGCTTCGCCAGGATCCAAGAGTTATCATCTTGAAATCGGATAACTACATTTTGGCAACTGCACTTGATCCTAGGTTTAAGAGCTATGTCTTCTCTTTGTTTCCAACTGACCCAGATCTGAAGAGATCATCATCATAATCATCATTATCATTTATTTATATAGCACCACTTATTCGGCAGTGCTGTACAGAGAACTCATTCACATCAGTCCCTGCCTCATTGGAGCTTACAATCTAAATTCCCTAATATATATACACACACACACACACTAGGGTCAATTTTGATAGCAGCCAATTAACCTACCAGTATGTTTTTTCAGTGTGGGAGGAAACCGGAGCACCCAGAGGAAACCCACGCAAACACAGGGAGAACATACAAACTCCACACAGATAAGCCCATGGATGGGAATTGAACTCATGACCCCAGTGCTGTGAGGCAGAAGTGCTAACCACTAAGCCATCAGGCTGCCCCTGGTCAACAAGCTGACAGCTCAAGTGGTATATGACACAATGTTGTCTCCTCCTTCAGTTTCTCTGGGAATTGCTGCTAGGATAAAACTTAGCTTTCCCAAGACACCCAGCGGTGCTGCAGATGAGTCTGCATAACATTTTGAAATTTGGTCTGGTCTAAAAGAATTGCCCAAAAATCGTGACAGTTCTTCCGTAAAATGAACTACAAATTCTATAAGGAAGGCTATTACCGGCAATTACATCAAAGTACACAGACTTCTGTGATGGTGGATGACAGCAGGGATGAATTAGTATTGTTTGAGGATGATGAGGGTGAATATGATGACAGTGTACATTGCAGGTGCTGAGATCTAGCTGAGAGAAGGGAGCTACCTGATGCTGGTATGCCTGGTAATATTTTGGGTAGAATAGCATGTTGGCAATTTTATGTTTTTCTACAGTAAACTTTCACCTTTATTAGAGAGGTGTTTTTTTCTTTAAAAAAGTACAAGTTTTTTATTTACATTTTTGTTTCCCTGACTTAAAACCACTATGCACTTGAACATAGGCTTTAGCACATGAGGTAGAGGGATTAGTATCATCATGACTGAGACTGGAGAGTGACAAGAACAATGTCAGCCCTCCTGTTTCTGTATGAGCTATGGCACAGTACAATGTCGCTGGAGACTTTGAAGAACACTGACAGCCCTATTATTACAATTTCTGTTTCAGCACTGAACCCTGCCACCTCTCCTGTTTCTGAGTGAGCTATGGTACAGTAAAATGTAACTGCAGATTTAGACCAAAACTGCCAGCCCTATTATTTCTATTTCAGCAAACACAATTAGCAATGGAGCTCTCCTGAATATGACTGGAGACTTTGAAGAACACTACTACCCCTCCTCTATCTTTTCTACCTATAACGCTGCACAACTACACTAGAGACTGCCAAGAACTGTGCTACCCCCCTTTGTGTCCCTCTGTGAAATGGCGCCCGATTGCTGTTGAGGGCGTTATTTGTAGAATCCAAAACTTGCAAGATCCAACGACGCAACAATGAAGTTTTTCCTCGTTTTCAATTCCGAGGGTGCGTGAAAGTACCGAGCCGACTCGGCTCGACACTTGGATCTGCTAAGTTCGGGTGTGTTTGGTTTTCTGGGAACCGAGCCTGAGCATCTCTAATATGTGTGTATATGTGTGTGTGTGTGTGTGTGTGTATATGTGTGTGTGTGTGTATATATATATATATATATATATGAGCCAAATGTCAACAAATATGGCGCTCAGTTCGAGATTGTGTAGAGACAGTTCAGTAATAGTTCACACCCGACCACCTCCTCCCTTCAAACTTCAGGTGGTAACACCGACAATAAGCAAATCTATAAAACAAAACAGAGGAAAAGGCAACTAGGGTGTAGTATGTTAAAGCAGTATAGGTCCCAATTTATGGAAGTGGGCATCAACATTTTTAAGTATTGGTTCTAGTCTATAACCTCTCCGTGGGGTCTCCTCATGCCAGGTTTTTAGAATAGCGACATGTTTAACTTGTCGTTCTTAACTTTTATTGTTATACAAGAATGGGGCCCTGTAATTTTCATCACAGATCTAAATGCAGTTTCCAGGTTAGCAACATTATGTTGATTCCTAGCAAAGTCCTGCAATGAAATGAATCTTGGAACTGGGAAACAGTTCTCAGCTTCCTCTGCTGGCCCCAAAGTCTCCATGACAGGGTCACTGGTAAATGATTGGCTCATTTTCCCTTTTCGTTTCCTTGGGTGAGGCTTGGGACAAGTAGCGGTCATGGTCCTGTATTCATCATCCATGGGCAACAGTTCTGTTGTCTCTTTTCCTGGGCCCAGTGAGAGATGGACAGGTTCCTTTAAGATTGGACTTTCGGACGGTGTGTCAGTTGCCGATATGTCAGCCGGATCCGGTCACTAAGAACCTCCTGTGTGTATATATATATATATATATATATATATATATATATATATATATATATATACATACACGCACACAAGCTTACACATATATATATTTTTGGTAGAATACAATTATTAGGGTGATCTTAATGTGGTGTCTATGTATAGTGTATTGTGACCTGTGGTGTTTCCTTTACTTCTATTCTCAGTTAGCTCAGTGCCTCCACCTTGGTCTGAGTGCAGTGGGCTCTTCGTTGGGTAGTGTTGTTGACAAGTAACACCAGAGGGGGACCAAGGACTAACAAAACCACAGACACACGGACAATTTTATTGGCGTGTTCTCTCAAAGGATTTTTATGTCTAATTAGACTTTATATATATATTTCAAAATAGAATATTTCTTATTTAAACTGTATTTTAAAAGTATCCCTCTAAAACAGGTGAAATATAGTGAATGTACAAGAATACAATGTAATAACTTACCCTTTCTTTCCCTAGCTAAGAGGTACCTCTACCTTAAATCCTTACTTGTCATTATTCTCCAACTGTAATAATGTCTAACAATAGTACATTCTACACTCAACACATTTCCACTAACGTAACATGTTACACATCAATATATACATATTTAGCAATAGAATGCAGTTAAGTGGTCTTATAAGGAAATTAATGACAAGTAAATATCTCTCCACTTCTCTATCCCAGAAACAGTGGACTATGGTAGAAAAGGCTCCAGAATAAGGTGGCCGCTGGTGTCAGTGTCCCTTAGCTTTGTCATGGTGACACTCTGTGGTATCCCTTACTTTTCTCTAGTCTGAATATGAAGAAGTTAGACCTGTACACACTTTCCTCCTGGTCTCGTCCTATTACACAGGCCCAGTCATGCAGTCAGCTATCTCTCCTCTGTACTTCACTGTAACTAATGTCACTGGTCTGAGGTAAATGTTGTTTAGTGCAGATTCTCACAATATATCTCAGTCTCTGATCCCTATCTTTCCCTATCACTATCCCTGATAATTTATACACCCCTTTGCAGGACTTTTATGAACTATCTACAGGTCTCCCCATCAAGTCCCTATCTACTTAATATCAAGATTCACAATACACAGTCCCATCAAATAATAAACAAGGGTTACTTATCCATTTAGATTTGGTTTTCTCCTCAGACCTAAACAAGGAGATTTCAGCTGTTTCTCTCACAGGACAGATGACCAGTCTGACCGGGCTCTCCCTCTTGTCAGAGCTGATACTCCTCTGTTCCTCCAGGCTGTTTCCTCATGAGATGATTTTCTTCAGAGACTCACAGGGCTTCTTCACTTTTTTTTTTTTTTTTAATTATTTTTTACCATTTTTTTTTACCACCAGTTTTCCCATTAATGCTTATATTTTTAACAGGTGACTTTTGGGTGTTCGCTGTATGAGGTCACACAATTCCATCCCACAGTCTATCTCTACCTATCACACAGGTTATAGACCTACTAAATCACCCCCACACAGCGCTCTTACACCCCTACACACTTCAGGTTCTGCCATTACCTATTGAATACGGTCAATAGGACCCCAATATACTGTCCCACACTGGTACACAAGGCTTCTAGCTGCTCACAGACTAACAAGACCCACACCAGCGAGCAAAGGGTTAATTCTTCACACCTCCAGACTGTTACACAGATGTACATACAAGCACACACAGCTTGTTAATCAAATGTATCAACAAATCACACACTGGCATTCAAAAGGATAACTTGGTCGAGCTATCTTCTTCTTAACAGGCTAATGGATTTGTTAGAGTATCAAGGATGCCACTTATTAATTTATAGATTTAATATACAAAGTGCATTCAAATATAAAAAAAAACAATTAATAACAATTGACATAACATACACAAGCAAAATAATTTAAAATTAAAAGGATTAGATTCAGAGTATAACTTACATCGAAGTGACATATTCTAACCCAAGGGAAATTGGCTTGGAGATGAACAGCTTATCTATGAATGATTGATTTCCCAAAAGAACTGACAATTTGTTGTAACTGGTCTCAGCTTTTTAAAGACACTTCCACAACTGTCCCCACCCCCAGGGGTTGTGGTTTGTGAAAATTTTTTCAATCACCATTTGCATGTTGCCTGGTTTACTACCCAATTCTATTATGTAACGTAACTTTTCTGTGGAGCGTCACATAGACCCAAGTTTATTATTAATATGTCCCCTATGAATTTACTCATCTATTGATACCAAACAGGCCTATGTACAGGGTATCAGCTTGCACTCATTTCCTTATCTTCTCTGTGTGGCAGAATTCTTAATTTGATATATGAGCTGCCCTTCATAATGCTATTGTGGTTGATCACTACTTTTATTGATTTTAAGGGGCAATTTTAAAACTGACTTATTTTCATATATATAAAATTATAGCCAAGTCAGCACATGGTCTCCTTGAGCCAGACACCATGCTGAACGGTTCCTAAAAGTCTATTCAGGTGTCAAAACTCCATCCTAGGCCAGGATATATCTGACCGCAGGGGCCTATTGAAGCTGCTACAGGTGACACTGCTATCTTCTAACACTGGGATGTGCAGAGCCACAGAATACACACACAACAGACTCTCTGACTTCACACTTTACACTTTAGTAGCTCAACTTATCAATGGATTCATTTGATATACCATATTAACACTGCAGTTATGATATAGGCCTTATTCCCCACAATTATGTGATGGGTTATCCTTATAAATAACTGTAAGTTCTCTCTGTTCACGACAAGTGACATTAATAGTTTTTCTGTGCGCTCCTTTGTGAATTTACAATTCACAGAGGTATTGGACTATCCTGCAGGGTCTTGTGTTGTAGAGCACAGCAGACTTACACCCACATCCATCAGCGCACGTAACCTCAGATCTGCTCCTTGCTGTACACAGAGCTGATTCACCTGCACTTTACAACAAACGCATGTAGTGCTCAGTATGTTTATCTTGATGGATCTGGCCCATGGCCTCTATGATGGCGGTAGTAAGTTATTTCCTCCATGGCCGGTATATGCCTGTAACGGACTTACCTGATCCCCTCCGCTCCGTCCAGAAGCCGCACTTCCGCATCCAGGACCACGTGACCGCACCCGGAGGCGGTCACATGACCGCAACCCAGAGGCGGGTGATTTTGAATCCCCTTCAACATAAAAACCTCACTCTGACACTCGCTGAGTGTCAGAGCAACACTTACCTGTTCCTGGCTCCTGTTCTTCATGGATTGCAGTGTCTTCCAGTTTCCAGTGTCTTCCTGTGTGCTGATCTCTGCCTGTTTGACTTCCCTGGCTCTCCTATCCCTGTGTACCGACCCGGCTTGCTGACCATTCTTCTATTCTTGTGACCCGTGTACCGAACCTGGCTTGTTGACTCCGAGTTGCCTTCTGATTCTGCCTGACTCCATTCCTGTGTACCGAACCGGCTTGTTTGACTTCTCTACCTCCGCTTCACTCCACTGTACTACATCTTGGGGCGAACCTGGGGACCGTGACCTGCGACTCCTGGCAGCGAAGCCCACCCCGCCTTGCGGCGGTTCTTGGTGAACACCGGGGAGATCGTTAGACTCTGCACCTCAGGTAAGCCAGCGCTAATCAAGATTAGTAATAGAAGTATCCAGAATCTGTTACAGTTTGCTCTGACCATGGATACCACAGCTAAAGATCTGTTGGAGTATTTAGTAGGAAGGATGGATAAGCAAGAAACTAACCAAGAGCAACTTTTAAAATTCCTCAATAGTCTATCTACTCGGTTGGATGTTGTCCAGAACACCCTAGTGGCTGGTGGACCACCTGGACCGGCAGTGGCCCTTGTACCTCAGGCTGCAGCAGCAGCTTCTTCCTCACAGTTACGGTTACCTAACCCACCCAAGTTCGATGGAGACCCCAAGTATTGCAGAGGATTTTTAAATCAATGCTCCATACAATTCGAGCTTCTACCAGGGAACTTCCCTTCCGAAAAGACGAAAGTGGCCTATGTGATTTCGTTATTGTCCGGTCAAGCCTTAGCATGGGGTTCCACCTTATGGGAGAGGGACGACCCCATTCTACATAATTTCAGCGTCTTTTTGTCCACTTTCAAGAAAATATTTGATGAGCCAGGAAGGGTGTCCAATGCCGCTTCCGGCTTATTACGTCTCGGCCAGGGAAACCAGTCTGTGGGACAGTCTGCGGTCCACTTCAGAACTATGGCCTCTGAACTTCGCTGGAACGATGAGGCCTTAGTAGCTATGTTCTGGCAGGGCCTTTCAGACCGAATCAAAGACGAGCTGGTATCTCAGGAACTCCCTACATCTTTGGATGATATTATCTCCCTCTGTGTCAAAGTTGATTTGCATTTCAAGTAACGTAATTCCGAGAAGGAACAGTCTCGGCGTAGTATGATTCGCTTGGCCCCCAACTTCCAAACACCTGTTCTTCCTCCTGAAGAGCCCATGCAACTGGGGAGGACCCGCCTATCAGCCGAAGAAAGGGAGAGGAGATTTCGGAACAAGTTGTGTTTATATTGTGGAGAGAACGGCCATCTTCTGAGTTCTTGTTCTAAACGCTCGGGAAACGACAGGGCCTAACGAGTTCAGGAGCTGTATCGTTGGGCCTCTTTTCTCAGTGTCAGTCAGTTCCCAGTAGTAATGATTGCCTGTCTATTCCCATTTCCCTTCAGTTAGGACAAAAGACTTTTCCGCAGTCGGCTCTTCTTGATTCCGGAGCCGCAGGAAATTTCATCTCTGCCGCAGTAGTTAAACAATTTGCTATTCCCACACAAGCTTTGGAACAACCCATCTCTCTGATGGCCATTGATGGGGGAAGAATTCCTGAGGGGTCCACTCTGGTACGCACTATTCCCCTACTGCTTCAGATAGGAGCGCGTCATCGGGAGAAGATTTCTTTTCTAGTAATTCAGAGATCTACCAACCCAGTCATCCTAGGACTTCCATGGCTTCGTCTCCACTCCCCCACCTTGGACTGGAAATCAGGTCACATATTGTCCAGGGGACAGTCCTGCTTCTCTCACTGCCTACAGAGAGTGGTTCTTCCGAATAGTCCCAGACGTTCCCAAGAATTTCCTGTGACTCTTTTGCCTGAACCATACCAAACCTTCTCTGATGTTTTTTGTCAACAAGAAGCCACTAGACTTCCCCCTCACAGAATCTGGGATTGTGGCATTGATCTGATACCTGGTAAACCCATTCCCAGGGGCTGTGTTTACCCCCTTTCCCTCCCGGAGTCTAAGGCTATGGAGGAGTACGTCCAAGAAAATCTACAAAGGGGCTTCATCCGCAAGTCTGCCTCCCCAGCTGGGGCTGGCTTCTTCTTCGTAAAAAAGAAAGATGGGGGCCTCCGCCTTTGCATTGATTACAGAGGCCTGAATGCCATTACCCTTAAAAATCGGTATCCACTGCCACTGATTTCCGAATTATTTGACCGGATTAAGGGTGCCACCATCTTTTCTAAACTTGACCTCAGAGGAGCGTATAACCTCATACACATTAAGGAGGGGGATGAATGGAAGACGGCGTTCTACACCCGAGACGTCCACTTTGAATACCTGGTCATGCCCTTCGGGTTATGCAATGCCCCGGGCCATCTTTCAGGGCTTTATGAAAGAGCTGTTTCAAGACCTCTTGTACCAATCCGTAGTCATCTACTTGGACGACATTCTCATCTTTTCTCAAGATCTAGTATCCCATCGCACTCATGTATTGGAGGTCCTCTATTGTATCCGAGAAAATCATCTATTTTGCAAATTGGAGAAATGCACCTTAGAGCAGAAACAAATTCCCTTCCTGGGATATATTATTTCGGGCACCGGTCTACAGATGGATCCCACAAAATTGAAAGCCATACTTGACTGGCTCCAACCTTCGGGCCTTAAGGCCACTCAACGCTTCCTAGGATTCTCCAACTATTATCGTCAATTTATCAAAGGGTACTCTTCTCTCGTGGCTCCCAGCACAGCATTATCCAATAAATCTGCTGATGCTGGTATTTGGTCCACTGAGGCTATCCAAGCCTTTATATTATTAAAGTCTCTTTTTTCATCTGCACCCATTCTTCAACAGCCGGATTGTTCACGTCCTTTTGTCCTGGAGGTAGATGCCTCTTCTGTTGGCACAGGAGCCGTACTATCACAGCGAAGCCCTTCTGGAAAACTTCATCCCTGCGAATTCTTTTCCCGTCGCTTTTTACCTGCTGAGAGGAATTATGGGATTGGCGACAAAGAGCTCCTGGCCATCAAGTTGGCTGTCTCCGAATGGAGACATCTACTAGAAGGAGCGCAATTTCCTATCACCATATATACCGACCATAAGAATTTGCTTTACTTACGCACTGCTCGATGTCTAAACCCTCGACAAGCAAGGTGGTCCTCATTCTTCTCACGCTTTGATTTCAACATCACTTTTCACTCGGGATCCAAGAATACGAAGGCAGACGCCTTATCTCGCTCTTTTGATCCAGCCGACATGGAATCCTCGGAAGATAATAAATTCATTGTAAATCCATGTCAAGTATTGGCAGCTACACACCTGAAAAAGGGTTGTCCTCCGGGCAAAACATTCATCTTGCCACATCTACGCACCCGGCTCCTTAACTGGGCTCATCACTCACTCTTCTCTGGGCATGCCGGCATTCGCAAGACCTGGGACTTATTGTCCCGAAGTTACTGGTGGCCTTCCTTGCTGGAAGATGTGAAGAGATTTGTTGCTGCTTGTTCCAAATGTGCTCAACACAAGACCTCTAGGAAGAAGCCTTATGGATGCTTGCTCCCATTACCCATTCCTGATTACCCGTGGTCACAGATCTCCATGGATTTTATCACAGACCTTCCTCCTTCCAAATCCTGTACTGTGGTGCTTGTGGTCACGCATCGCTTCTCTAAAACAGCTCACTTTATTGCTCTTAAAGGCCTTCCTTCTTCCTCCTCCTTAGCCGATATTTTTATTAAAGAAATATTTCGCCTCCACGGCTGTCCTCAACATATTGTCTCCGATAGGGGATCACAATTCATATCAAAATTTTGGCGGTCTTTTTGCAATAAATCCGGGATTAAGCTTGACTTCTCTTCCGCATATCATCCCCAGTCCAATGGGGCTACTGAGAGAACCAACCAAGAATTAGAGAAGTTTCTAAGAATATTTATCTCAAGTAACCAAGACAACTGGGTGGACCTTCGCCCTTGAGCCGAGTTCGCCCATAACAACCATTTCCATGAGGCCATCTCTAACTCCCCCTTTTTTGTTCTTTATGGCTGCCATCCTAGGCTACCCACCTTCTCTCAAATCTCATCTTCTGAAGTTCCGGCGGTGGACTCTCGGTTTCGTAACTTCTCCGCTATTTGGGAACAGACCAAGATAAATTTAAAGAAAGCAACCATTCGTTCCAAGAAATTCTATGATAAAAAGAGAAGAATGACTCCAAGTTTTTCAGTCGGTGACAGGGTATGGCTATCCACCCAGAACATTCGTTTAAAGGTTCCCAGTAAAAAATTTGCTCCCAAGTTTATTGGCCCATTCCCTATTTCTGAGATTATTAATCCCGTAGCCTTTAGATTGAGTCTGCCTCCCTCTTTACGCATACCCAATGTCTTTCATGTCTCCTTGTTAAAACTGATGGTAACCAACAGATTCTCCACCTTGTCCAGAACTCCTCCTCCTGTTGTGGATCGGGATCAAGTCGAATACGAGATTAAAACTATCCTAGATTCTCATAAAGTTCAAGGTGCCATACAGTTCTTGGTGGATTGGAAGGGTTACGGCCCTGAGGAGCACTCATGGGTAAGAGCCATTGATCTGCATGCTCCCCGTCTACTTAAATCCTTCCATAAAAAATTTCCTTTGAAACCCTATTAGGTGTTCGGAGTCCACCTTTTATGGCAGGGGGTACTGTATTGGACTTACCTGATCCCCGCCGCTCCGTCCAGAAACCGCACTTCCGCATCCAGGACCACGTGACCTGGATGCGGAAGGCGGTCACATGACCGCAACCCAGAGGCGGGGATTTTGAATCCACTTCAGCATAAAAACCTCACTCTGACACTCGCTGAGTGTCAGAGCAACACTTACCTGTTCCTGGCTCCTGTTCTTCGTGGATTGCAGTGTCTTCCAGTGTCTTCCTGTGTGCTGATCTCTGCCTGTTTGACTTCCCTGGCTCTCCTATCCCTGTGTACCGACCCGGCTTGCTGACCATTCTTCTATTCTTGTGACCCGTGTACCGAACCTGGCTTGTTGACTCCGAGTTGCCTTCTGATTCTGCCTGACTCCATTCCTTTGTACCGAACCGGCTTGTTTGACTCCACTACCTCCGCTTCACTCCACTGTACTACATCTTGGGGCGAACCTGGGGACCGCGACCTGCGACTCCTGGCAGCGAAGCCCACCCTGCCTTGCGGGGGTTCTTGGTGAACACCGGGGAGATCGTTAGACTCCGCACCTCAGGTAAGCCAGCGCTAATCAAGATTAGTAATAGAAGTATCCAGAATCTGTTACAATGCCAAATTATTTTTTTAAGTGCAGATAGAGACAGAGGGTAAGAGTTCTTCCAATTTAGAGCTAAGGGGCATTTGGCTTTTCCTAGAACATGTATCTAGATCTTAGGGCAGGTAACACAGCAAGAATACCCGAGGATCCTTATCTACCGGTGCTTCAAAGAGGGTGTTCAGGAGTTTATGTACTTTTTTCTAAAAGTGAGCGATTACAGACATGTCCACCAAACATGTACCATGGAGCCCCTACAAGCACAATCACGCCAAGAGTTAGGTGAGGAACTGGGAAACATTGTGCTGAGTCTTGCTGGGGTATAGCAC
The DNA here is from genome assembly GCF_038048845.1 of Mixophyes fleayi. Taxonomy (NCBI): domain Eukaryota; kingdom Metazoa; phylum Chordata; class Amphibia; order Anura; family Limnodynastidae; genus Mixophyes; species Mixophyes fleayi. The sequence continues at coordinate 1,051,640 of NC_134402.1, forward strand.
CATAGATAATAGATTTTGTAGGAAGTTTCGATTACCATGGTTGAGATAGAACTTTTAGCAATTTCCAGTCTCATGTCCTCCCAGGCTTCTACTTCCAGGGATTCCCCAGTCCATCTCCCACTGTCACACATCGGAGTCCGGTTCTTACTTTTCCAACCCACTGTACGGCACGTTCCCTCAGCTCCAGGCACAGAACCTTGTGACACAATAATAATACTTTGTACAATAGAAGGTACATGGCCCATGGAGAGCTCCGAACCTGTAATCATGTGTTCTGTTCTGTGACCCTGTTCAGCTATTAACCTGCAGTGTGCACAGGCCTGTACCAGAGTATTACGTTCTATACCTTTACTCCGGCATTCCAGTACTTGTGGCTAATCTCTGCTTCTGATTATTGCTGACCTTCCTTGTTCTTCCACTCCTTCTGTTTGCTGATTTGGCGCACTGCAGTCTGTTTATGTACCAGTCCCGGCTACGTTGACCAGTCTCTCATTGCTGTTTGATACCAGCTCATCAAACCTGGTCCGAGACCTGTGAACCAACCTGCAGCGAAGCACAAACCTCCTTGCGGGGGTTCCTGGTGAAAACCGGGGGTCATTAGACTTCGTGCCTCTATTACTACCAGCACTAATCCAGGTTGGCGAAAGGGAATCCACGTTATCTGCTAGATTTGTGACACCCACTTGGCTTTGTGTTTTTTTTTGTGAGGAAAATGTATGTATATAATGTTAAAAATATACTTTGTTTTAAAAAAACACATAATTTTGGTAATGATTCTAGCATTAAGAGTTGTTCATTTGTTTTATAGAATATATATATATTTTTTCTTGCATGTGTTCTCATATTGGACATATGTTTGTATCCTGCACTGTGTTCTGTCTGTCTACATACAAGAAGTAACGTTTAGGCAGAGCGTACCCAGATTCAAATGGAAATGTATATTGAGATCCACTTGGTGTATGTATGTGCATGTTTTTAAACGCATTTTGTGTTCAGGTTACATCTGAAAATGATTGAGGCCCTAAAATATTGCGCTTTCTTACAGGGTAAGGGTACAGATATATTGGGGGCAAAACTTATACTTTGTAAATGGGCTCACTACAATACTCACGGGAAGTATAAACATCTGAAGACATTCAGCAATGAGGAAGAAGATATTTGGGAGTGAGGGCGACACCGGCTGGTTCTTTAGGAAACACCCAGGGTTCCTTAGCCTGGTGCCTCTTGGGTTGTGCTCAGGAGATGTATTGTACAACAGTTACATGTAGAAATACACCAATAAGCCTTAATACATTTCTAACAATATCCCAGAACCTTCCAGATATAAAGGATGATCAGTGACAGAACTGAATGCAGAAATGTCAGATATGGACAATATTCTTCTCTCTCAACCATTTTTAATGACTCTAATCACACAAACTGACGTTTACAGATGTTAGCAAATATGGTCTTTGAAAACGGTGGCTGAAATCCGGTGGGTAAAACACATTGTGTATTTGGGAGTAAAGCTCTACAAAGGACCATATGTTGCAGGCTTCCTTGGTTGTGCTGACCTTGTCCTTCCGGACTCTGAATACGCGGGAATCACGGTGCTGGACGTTGAGGTGCAGAGCGTGGAGCAATGTCAGCAGATGTGCACTAGTGACGGTCTGTGTCAGTTCTTCACTATGCTTCCCGGGGACACAAACACAGCAAATGGCATGTAAGTGACTTACTGGGATGTCCTCTATCCACATATACCCTATATGCCTCTATATAGCCACATCAAGTCACCTGTCACATACCTTTCCACTCCCTATTGTTGGAACACAGATAATTCCTGCTATTCATTAATTAAGGAATTACATATAAAATTAATGTATTATACCATTCAATGAACAGAGCTGCCACCTCTGTTTTACTTAATGGACTCTTGCTCTTGTTTTCCCAGGAGTATTTGCCGTTTTAAAAATGCTCCAGGAAACATTCCCACCATGATGACATACCTGGAAAATGCTGTGTCTGGATTCTCCATGCAATACAACACAGTGCAGAAAAGTGGGTGAATGTGAATCAGTATAAGTTTGGGTTTTGTATTTCATCTGTTCCCCTGCACCATACACTTCTGGACACAAGTCTCCGCAGGTGGACAGTGCATAGAAATCTTCTGTAAATATTGTGATTAGGTGAATCCCTGTGGGTGTCCAGTGCCTGGACATCTGGGTGGTAGATAGAACCTCTGATTGGTGTGGATGGATTGGAGAGTGATGTGACTCAACATCTGGGGAAGCATATAGAAGCCTCTGTAAGTGATGTGGCCGAATATCTGGGTGATAGATAGGTCAGCCTCTATGGGTGGTGGCTTGATGTCTGACTAAAGGATACGAAATGTTGTAAGTGGCATGGCTGGATATCTGGGTAAGGAATAAGAGGTGTGGATGGACAGAAGAACCTCTCAGTGGTGGGGCTGAATGATGGTTAGAACTTATTAGTGTTGCTGATGATGATGCACAGAAGAACACCTATGAATAAGAGCACTATAGAAGGTGTGGCTATATATCTGTGTGATGGATAGGTGAAGCAATATGTGGTAAACATGGAAAGCTCTATAAGTGGTGTGGCTGGATATCTGTGTAAGGAATAAAAGCCGCTATGCTAGGTGTGGATGAACATAGTGGCTGAATGATGTATAGGAGATCTTCTAAACAGTGTGGATAAATAACTGGATGATGGGATAGGTGAACCTCTGATTGGTCTGGATAGATAACTAGTGATTGGGTAGGTGAACCTCTGATTGGTCTGGATATAGAACTAGTGATTGGGTAGGTGAACCTCTAATTGGTGTGGATAGATAACTAGTGATTGGGTAGGTGAACCTCTGATTGGTCTGGATAGATAACTAGTGATTGGGTAGGAGAACCTCTGATTGGTGTGGATAGATAACTAGTGATTGGATAGGTGAACCTCTGATTGGTGTGGATAGAAAACTAGTGATTGGGTAGGTGAACCTCTGATTGGTGTGGATAGATAACTAGTGATTGGATAGGTGAACCTCTGATTGGTGTGGATAGATAACTAGTGATTGGGTAGGTGAACCTCTGATTGCTGTGGCTAGATAACTAGTGATTGGGTAGGTGAACCTCTGATTGCTGTGGCTAGATAACTAGTGATTGGGTAGGTGAACCTCTGATTGGTCTGGATAGATAACTAGTGATTGGGTAGGAGAACCTCTGATTGGTATGGATAGATAACTGGATGATTGGGTAGGTGAACCTCTGATTGGTGTGGATAGAAAACTAGTGATTGGGTAGGTGAACCTCTGATTGGTCTGGATAGATAGCTAGTGATTGGGTAGGTGAACCTCTGATTGGTCTGGATAGATAGCTAGTGATTGGGTAGGTGAACCTCTGATTGGTCTGGATAGATAACTAGTGATTGGGTAGGTGAACCTCTGATTGGTGTGGCTAGATAACTAGTGATTGGGTAGGTGAACCTCTGATTGGTGTGGCTAGATAACTAGTGATTGGGTAGGTGAACCTCTGATTGGTCTGGATAGATAACTAATGATTGGGTAGGTGAACCTCTGATTGGTGTGGCTAGATAACTAGTGATTGGGTAGGTGAACCTCTGATTGGTCTGGATAGATAGCTAGTGATTGGGTAGGTGAACCTCTGATTGGTCTGGATAAATAACTAATGATTGGGTAGGTGAACCTCTGATTGGTCTGGATAGATAACTAATGATTGGGTAGGTGAACCTCTCATTGGTGTGGCTAGATAACTAGTGATTGGGTAGGTGAACCTCTGATTGGTCTGGATAGATAACTAATGATTGGGTAGGTGAACCTCTGATTGGTGTGGCTAGATAACTAGTGATTGGGTAGGTGAACCTCTGATTGGTGTGGCTAGATAACTAGTGATTGGGTAGGTGAACCTCTGATTGGTCTGGATAGATAACTAGTGATTGGGTAGGTGAACCTCTGATTGGTCTGGATAGATAACTAATGATTGGGTAGGTGAACCTCTGATTGGTCTGGATAGATAACTAATGATTGGGTAGGTGAACCTCTGATTGGTGTGGCTAGATAACTAGTGATTGGGTAGGTGAACCTCTGATTGGTCTGGATAGATAACTAATGATTGGGTAGGTGAACCTCTGATTGGTGTGGCTAGATGAATAGATTATAATTAGGAGGAAAAATTCTATGAATTGTGTGGCTGCATATTTGGGTGATGGATAGAAGAACCTCTGAGTAGTTTGGCTGGCTAGATAATAGCGTTGAGGATAAAAAATGGGAATACCTCTAACAGAAGTAGCTGGATGAATGAATAATGGGTCGAAGAAACTCTGAGTCATGTGCTGGATGAATGCATGATGAATAAGAAAATTGGTACAAATAATATGGCTTAAAGAATAAATGTATGACTGTGGAGATGGCCTAGTGATTAAGAGCAATCAATTATGCTGATGTAGATGTAAAATCCACCTATTCATCTACCAGTCTTCCACCTAACTTCACCCTTGTCCAGCCTTCCTCCACCCACATTGTCATTCCATGGCACCCCCTCCTGTATTAGATTGTAAGCTCTCACAAGAAGGGCCTTCTTTTCTCTTGTCTTCTTGTCTGCTCCTACTTGTCCTCCTGTGTTTCCTTGGATCATGCTTCTTGCATGTTCTTCACAACACTTCGTTATATACCTTGCCTATTACTGCAGTACGGTATAATGCTACTTATAGTCTCCAGTACTCTGTCAGTTGATCCCCCTACGTCTTTGTTCTATGATTTACTTCCCCATTGCATGGTACTGTGGATTTCTTGGACACCTTGATAAAGAACTTGATTCGAAACGCGTTGGAGAGAGTGTGGATCCGAGAGCAGTTGTAACAGTTCTGTGTGAGCAGAGAATGTTGTTGTATAACATCCTATCTGAGTTATAACATCTTTATACCCGGGAGTAAAAGAAGAAATCACACTTCACAAGAAGAAAAGAATTTTACTTCAGAGACATTATTATTGTCTGTTTATTTGTTAATGTCACATCAGCACAATTGTTGCACTAGTGTATTTATTGTACCATTTAGTATTTACCACGTGTGGGTGATGCTGGTATAGGGCTGGGAAGCGCGGGTTAATTAGTAACTTATTTTCTTTTTTTTGGATTAACCTTAGGATCTATCAGAATGGAGGTCTCTGACTGAGCTACACAAAAAGGATATTGCAAAGGGTTAATAGATCAGGGGAAATCTTGGTGTAAACAAGTCCTTGTAGAAGATAAAGTCTGGGGGTACAGGCTGATTAGAGAGCTGTGTATGGCTGAGGAAGAGGCAACAGTGCCACTCCGAGAGGATAAAGTGAAAGATCTAGATGAGTCTCATACAATTAAATTGTACAGATCGCAGTCTCACATAAATTACATGAGAAATTTGTCTTATATGTATCTTCTAAGTTTACGCTACACTTATCCAGCTTTACAGAATTGCTCCGATCTCTTATATCCCGACATTGAGTTTTCCGGTGTGGATGTTGTCCAAGTCCTCGCTGTAGATGCCGACCGCTGCCGTATTTCCTGCACTCAGAATCTAGACTGCAAATATTTCACTTTCCTCTGGGATGAAACTCAAAACAGGTAAAATCTAAAAAAAGACCTTCAGTAGAACACAATCTTCTACCATACCCGGCATAATAGAGACCACAACACCACACTATCTGTTGATATCTCCTTCTAGCACATACACAGGATGAGGCCTTATATAAACACATATCCACAACCAATAATTATCAACAGTATAAAGGTGACAAAGATATAGCACAAGCACACAATAAGCTCACGATTATTTCTTAAATCTATAATTGTCTAACTAAATGCTCTTCTGGGCTCCACAGCTTCATCTGTAAAATGCGAACAAGCTTCCTTGGGATTCCAGATAACATATTTCTGTTACCAAATGCTACATCTGGATTCAGTCTGAATGCAGAAAGTAAGTGAAGTATAAGACCTGGCTATTATTATTATTATTATTTATTTATAAGGTGCACAGGTTCCGTAGCGCCGGATACAGAAGCAAATAACAATTAGATGAGGAAATACACATAACTAGCACAGATTAGTGGAGTGAATTCTGAAATGGATCGGTAGCCAATTAAGGGATTTACTCAGAGGAGTAGAGGAAGAAGAGCGACTGGAGAGGAAGATGAATCTAGCCGCAGCATTCTGTATGGATTAAAGGTCAGAAAAGTGAGAGATAGGAAGGCTAGTGAGAAGGGGGATGTAATAGTCGAGATGAGAAATGATTAGTGCTGATAATACTGAGGTAGGGTGGAAAGTAGGAAGTAAGTAGGGGGAGTAGAAGGGCTGGGAATTGAGGTTACTCTGAAGCATAAAAAAGTATTTTAAGATGTAGGTAGTGAGCAGGTGTCAAAAGTATTCCTTTAAAACCAGGAAATATGTGTATTTCTACCATAGCCTAAAGCCCATGGATTACTACTGGGTGTATGGCACCATTTGGTGGCAAAATGTGAGTGAGGCAGAAGATGTTTTCAGGGTTGAATTTACTATTAAACGTAATGCATTGGTTTAGGGGTAGATTGTTAGTGTGGGAGAAAATGGTCAATGGGTCAAAGTCACAGGATCAGGATTACTGCAGTAGTTTGTAGAATGTAAGTGCAATAGACGAAGGCCTATGGGTTGGAGATACTATTGGGTATGACATTAGTTTAGGGATAGAATCTAAAGATGGTAGAGGATGGTCAATGGGTTGGAGATACTATTGGGTATGACATTAGTTTAGGGATAGAATGTGAGTATGGTACACTATGGTCAATGGGTTGGAGATACTATTGGGTATGACATTAGTTTAGGGATAGAATGTGAGTATGGTAGAGGATGGTCAATGGGTTGGAGATACTATTGGGTATGACATTAGTTTAGGGATAGAATCTGAGGATGGTAGAGGATGGTCAATGGGTTGGAGATACTATTGGGTATGACATTAGTTTAGGGATAGAATGTGAGGATGGTAGAGGATGGTCAATGGGTTGGAGATACTATTGGGTTTACTGCAGTAGTTTGTAGAATGTAGAATAGTTTGTAGAAAGGGCAGCACAGTGGCCTAGTGGTTAGCACATCTGCCTCACAGCACTGGGGTCATGAGTTCGATTCCCGACCATGGCCTTATCTGTGTGGAGTTTGTATGTTCTCCCTGTGTTTGCGTGGGTTTCCTCCGGGTGCTCCGGTTTCCTCCCACACTCCAAAAACATACTGGTAGGTTAATTGGCTGCAATCAAAAATTGACCCTAGTCTCTGTCTGTCTCCCTCTCTGTCTGTCTTTGTGTGAGTGTGTGTATATATTAGGGAATTTAGACTGTAAGCTCCAATGGGGCAGGGACTGATGTGAATGAGTTCTCTGTACAGCGCTGCGGAATTAGTGGCGCTATATAAATAAATGATGATGATGATGATGATGATGAATGTGAGTGGGGCAAAAAAATGGTCTCGGGATTGGAGATACTATTGGGTTTGGAATTAGTTTGGGGTAGAATGTGGGTGGGGCAGAAGATGGTCAGTGGGTTAGAGATAATGGGCCTGATTCATCAAGGGATGTAAACGTATCATCCAGAAAATCACTCTGCACATGCCACAGAACCGGACCGGACCATACAACACAGAACACAGCAACATTCAATTAATCTTTGAACACAAAGGAAACTTAGTACAGTCTACAATTTAATGGAGGGAACGGTTAAGGGTCATTTGGACGTAGCCAATGTATGGTAAAGGCATACGGGTACGGGAGCACGTAGCAGCGTCTGATCCAGGCTCTGGGCAACTGAAAAGTATCTTGCTTCAGCTACAGGTCTAGTCTCAGTACCACTTACGAATGATGACGGCAGTGTATGCATGCTATTACATGTGTATGCATGCTATTACATGTGTATGCAAACAATAGTAATTGTAACAATGCATTGTATGTACAGTAGCCATTCATAAAATCTAATAAATGTATTTAATGTTTTATTAATAATGCCTATATTACAGGAGACCTTATTTGAATAGTTTTGGGGATTTTTATGTGTGTTCTTTTTAAAAACTATGTGTATACTGAAACAAACGCACAGTGAGCCTGATTCATTAAGGAACTTAGGCAAGAAATTGAGTAAGTTTTCTTAACTAAGTTGTCTGGACAAAACCATATTGCTATGCAAGGGGTGCAAATGAGTTTATTATTTTGCACATAAGGAAAATACTGTCTGTTTTTCATGTGGCACACAAATACTTTATAGCTTGTACGCTGAAATTTAAAGTTGATCTAGGAAAAAAAAGCTAGTATTTTTCTTATGTACAAAATAATAAACTAATATACACCCCTTGCATTGTAACATAGTTTTACCCAGGAGTAAACTTAAGTAAAAAAAATGAGTACTTTCCTTAATGAATCAGGGCCACTATTGGATGCATGGCAGCAATTTGAGTTGAGATGAGTTAGTGTTATTAAAGGGTGGGGTTGGTATTTTGAGCTACATTAGCTGGTGACACCATGCACCTGACTCTCAATCTAGTGATTTAATCTTTATTCCAAGTTTATATTCAGGACTCCAATAAATAATTTAATTATTTATCTTGTAATCTTACCCTAATTTTGTAACAGTGTCCTTCACCCAATTGTTATGTTCCTCTCTCCCATAACGTCCTGTTTCTCCATATACACTACACCCAATAACCCTGTCTCTTCTGCACCTCACCTATTTCTCCCAGCCCCCTCTTTATGTACTCCTCTTCTCTCCCCTCTGTATGTACTCCTCTTCTCTCCCCTCTGTATGTACTCCTCTTCTCTCCCCTCTGTATGTACCTCCTCTTCTCTCCCCTCTGTATGTACTCCTCTTCTCTCCCCTCTGTATGTAACTCCTCTTCTCTCCCCTCTGTATGTAACTCCTCTTCTCTCCCCTCTGTATGTAACTCCTCTTCTCTCCCCTCTGTATGTACTCCTCTTCTCTCCCCTCTGTATGTACTCCTCTTCTCTCCCCTCTGTATGTAACTCCTCTTCTCTCCCCTCTGTATGTAACTCCTCTTCTCTCCCCTCTGTATGTACTCCTCTTCTCTCCCCTCTGTATGTAACTCCTCTTCTCTCCCCTCTGTATGTAACTCCTCTTCTCTCCCCTCTGTATGTAACTCCTCTTCTCTCCCCTCTGTATGTACTCCTCTTCTCTCCCCTCTGTATGTACTCCTCTTCTCTCCCCTCTGTATGTACCTCCTCTTCTCTCCCCTCTGTATGTAACTCCTCTTCTCTCCCCTCTGTATGTACTCCTCTTCTCTCCCCTCTGTATGTAACTCCTCTTCTCTCCCCTCTGTATGTAACTCCTCTTCTCTCCCCTCTGTATGTACTCCTCTTCTCTCCCCTCTGTATGTACTCCTCTTCTCTCCCCTCTGTATGTACTCCTCTTCTCTCCCCTCTGTATGTACCTCCTCTTCTCTCCCCTCTGTATGTACTCCTCTTCTCTCCCCTCTGTGTGTAACTCCTCTTCTCTCCCCTCTGTATGTAACTCCTCTTCTCTCCCCTCTGTATGTAACTCCTCTTCTCTCCCCTCTGTATGTACTCCTCTTCTCTCCCCTCTGTATGTACTCCTCTTCTCTCCCCTCTGTATGTACTCCTCTTCTCTCCCCTCTGTATCTACTCCTCTTCTCTCCCCTCTGTATGTACTCCTCTTCTCTCCCCTCTGTATGTACTCCTCTTCTCTCCCCTCTGTATGTACTCCTCTTCTCTCCCCTCTGTATGTACTCCTCTTCTCTCCCCTCTGTATGTACTCCTCTTCTCTCCCCTCTGTATGTAACTCCTCTTCTCTCCCCTCTGTATGTACTCCTCTTCTCTCCCCTCTGTATGTACTCCTCTTCTCTCCCCTCTGTATGTAACTCCTCTTCTCTCCCCTCTGTATTTACTCTTCTTCTCTCCCCTCTGTATGTACTCCTCTTCTCTCCCCTCTGTATGTAACTCCTCTTCTCTCCCCTCTGTATGTACTCTTCTTCTCTCCCCTCTGTATGTACTCTTCTTCTCTCCCCTCTGTATGTAACTCCTCTTCTCTCCCCTCTGTATGTAACTCCTCTTCTCTCCCCTCTGTATGTACTCTTCTTCTCTCCCCTCTGTATGTACTCCTCTTCTCTCCCCTCTGTATGTAACTCCTCTTCTCTCCCCTCTGTATGTACTCCTCTTCTCTCCCCTCTGTATGTAACTCCTCTTCTCTCCCCTCTGTATTTACTCTTCTTCTCTCCCCTCTGTATGTACTCCTCTTCTCTCCCCTCTGTATGTAACTCCTCTTCTCTCCCCTCTGTATGTACTCCTCTTCTCTCCCCTCTGTATGTACTCCTCTTCTCTCCCCTCTGTATGTACTCCTCTTCTCTCCCCTCTGTATGTACTCCTCTTCTCTCCCCTCTGTATGTACTCTTCTTCTCTCCCCTCTGTATGTACTCTTCTTCTCTCCCCTCTGTATGTACTCTTCTTCTCTCCCCTCTGTATGTACTCCTCTTCTCTCCCCTCTGTATGTACTCCTCTTCTCTCCCCTCTGTATGTAACTCCTCTTCTCTCCCCTCTGTATGTACTCCTCTTCTCTCCCCTCTGTATGTAACTCCTCTTCTCTCCCCTCTGTATGTACTCCTCTTCTCTCCCCTCTGTATGTAACTCCTCTTCTCTCCCCTCTGTATGTACTCCTCTTCTCTCCCCTCTGTATGTAACTCCTCTTCTCTCCCCTCTGTATGTACTCCTCTTCTCTCCCCTCTGTATGTAACTCCTCTTCTCTCCCCTCTGTATGTACTCCTCTTCTCTCCCCTCTGTATGTACTCCTCTTCTCTCCCCTCTGTATGTAACTCCTCTTCTCTCCCCTCTGTATGTAACTCCTCTTTTCTCCCCTCTGTATGTAACTCCTCTTCTCTCCCCTCTGTATGTACTCCTCTTCTCTCCCCTCTGTATGTAACTCCTCTTCTCTCCCCTCTAATCACTATCTTCCCTCCACCCACTTCTTTTCATCTGCCCTGCACCAAATAATCAATGTCTCCCTTCTACCTTCATCTTCATTTACTTCTTCCTGTTTCACCATCCAATATTCTCCCAATCTTTTCTCCGCCTAAATCTCCTGCCTTCTCCACCCAGGTTACTTGGACTGCTCTGCCCTTCTGCTTCCACACACAACATTTTCTGGTAGTCTGATTGGATATATGATGGCACCAGATGTTGACCAATGCCAGCGACTGTGTACCCAGAATCCACCATGTCAGTTTTTCACCTACCTTAGTGCAGATTGGACTCTAGATGAACGGAGGTGAGTGTAACCCTTCCTCTATCAGGCCATGTACTGCACAGGTTTGTAGGACAGACACAGAGGTTTGGGATTCAAATTGAATATGACATCTGCACATTGGGTTGTGTTGTGTCACAAAGACATTCAGTTTAAGGCAAAATAAGATGTGTTCCAGAACTTGGGAATCAGGATATTTCCAAAGATTACCTAAAAATCCAAGAGCCAAACTTCACCTTATGCTTTCACGTGTGGTTGTGATGCTGGACATCGCCAGAACTTTAGTCATTTACTGGAATAATATCCAACAGAAATATCAGGCACTGTTAGGGCACAGAGTCACATGGTTGTCCATGTGAGCAGTCTCATCAGATAAATTGTAGAATATTGCAGCAATAATAACAAATTACACTTTTCCAAACACTTTACAATCAACCAAAACCAATATGCTAAGGTAGAGCTCGCTCACCAGATAATTGATAGGAAATGTTATGACTGGGATGCTGTGTATAATGTAAGGGGAATAGTCCAGTTATTAGAGATCTGGTGAGGGAGCTCTGCACTGGTCACATGTCCACTTCTGAGGGAGCTCTGCACTGGTCACATGTCCACTTCTGAGGGAGCTCTGCACTGGTCACATGTCCACTTCTGAGGGAGCTCTGCACTGGTCACACGTCCACTTCTGAGGGAGCTCTGCACTTGTCACACATCCACGTCTGAGGGAGCTCTGCACTGGTCACATGTCCACTTCTGAGGGAGCTCTGCACTGGTCACATGTCCACTTCTGAGGGAGCTCTGCACTGGTCACATGTCCACTTCTGAGGGAGCTCTGCACTTGTCACACATCCACGTCTGAGGGAGCTCTGCACTTGTCACACGCAGGGCCATCTTTTCCATTGGGCACGATGGGCAGGTGCCCGGGGGCCCCATAGGCAGGGCTCTTAATTAGAATAAATAATCCTGCAAAAGAAAAAACCTGCAAAAAAAACCTTCAAGGGTCACTGAGCAAGTACATCTATCTATCTCTATCTCTATATATCTATATCTGTATCTCTATACAGCTATATCTATCTATCTATCTATATATATATATGTAGGGGCCCCGGTGCACTGCTTTGCCCGGGGGCCCATAATGTTGTTATGATGGCCCTGGTCACACGTCCACGTCTGAGGGAGCTCTGCACTTGTCATACGTCCACTTCTGAGGGAGCTCTGTACTGGTCACACGTCCACTTCTGAGGGAGCTCTGCACTGGTCACATCCACGTCTGAGGGAGCTCTGCACTGGTCACACGTCCACTTCTGAGGGAGCTCTGCACTGGTCACACGTCCACGTCTGAGGGAGCTCTGCACTGGTCACACGTCCAAGTCTGAGGGAGCTCTGCACTTGTCACACGTCCACTTCTGAGGGAGCTCTGCACTGGTCACATGTCCACTTCTGAGGGAGCTCTGCACTTGTCACATACACGTCTGAGGGAGCTCTGCACTTGTCACACGTCCACTTCTGAGGGAGCTCTGCACTTGTCACACGTCCACTTCTGAGGGAGCTCTGCACTTGTCACATCCACGTCTGAGGGAGCTCTGCACTTGTCACACGTCCACTTCTGAAGGAGCTCTGCACTTGTCACATCCACGTCTGAGGGAGCTCTGCACTGGTCACATGTCCACTTCTGAGGGACCTCTGCACTGGTCACACATCCACGTCTGAGGGAGCTCTGCACTTGTCACATCCACGTCTGAGGGAGCTCTGCACTTGTCACACGTCCACTTCTGAGGGAGCTCTGCACTTGTCACATCCACTTCTGAGGGAGCTCTGCACTTGTCACACGTCCACTTCTGAGGGAGCTCTGCACTGGTCACACGTCCACGTTTGAGGGAGCTCTGCACTGGTCACATGTCCACTTCTGAGGGAGCTCTGCACTGGTCACATGTCCACTTCTGAGGGAGCTCTGCACTGGTCACATGTCCACTTCTGAGGGAGCTCTGCACTGGTCACATGTCCACTTCTGAGGGAGCTCTGCACTTGTCACACATCCACGTCTGAGGGAGCTCTGCACTTGTCACACGCAGGGCCATCTTTTCCATTGGGCACGATGGGCAGGTGCCCGGGGGCCCCATGGGCAGGGCTCTTAATTAGAATAAATAATCCTGCAAAAGAAAAAACCTGCAAAAAAAACCTTCAAGGGTCACTGAGCAAGTACATCTATCTATCTCTATCTCTATATATCTATATCTGTATCTCTATACAGCTATATCTATCTATCTATCTATATATATATATGTAGGGGCCCCGGTGCACTGCTTTGCCCGGGGGCCCATAATGTTGTTATGATGGCCCTGGTCACACGTCCACGTCTGAGGGAGCTCTGCACTTGTCACACATCCACGTCTGAGGGAGCTCTGCACTGGTCACACGTCCACTTCTGAGGGAGCTCTGTACTGGTCACACGTCCACTTCTGAGGGAGCTCTGCACTGGTCACATCCACGTCTGAGGGAGCTCTGCACTGGTCACATCCACGTCTGAGGGAGCTCTGCACTGGTCACACGTCCACTTCTGAGGGAGCTCTGCACTGGTCACACGTCCACTTCTGAGGGAGCTCTGCACTTGTCACACGTCCACTTCTGAGGGAGCTCTGCACTTGTCACATCCACGTCTGAGGGAGCTCTGCACTTGTCACACGTCCACTTCTGAAGGAGCTCTGCACTTGTCACATCCACGTCTGAGGGAGCTCTGCACTGGTCACATGTCCACTTCTGAGGGACCTCTGCACTGGTCACACATCCACGTCTGAGGGAGCTCTGCACTTGTCACATCCACGTCTGAGGGAGCTCTGCACTTGTCACACGTCCACTTCTGAGGGAGCTCTGCACTTGTCACATCCACGTCTGAGGGAGCTCTGCACTTGTCACACGTCCACTTCTGAGGGAGCTCTGCACTTGTCACATCCACGTCTGAGGGAGCTCTGCACTTGTCACACGTCCACTTCTGAGGGAGCTCTGCACTGGTCACACGTCCACGTTTGAGGGAGCTCTGCACTGGTCACATGTCCACTTCTGAGGGAGCTCTGCACTGGTCACATGTCCACTTCTGAGGGAGCTCTGCACTGGTCACATGTCCACTTCTGATGGAGCTCTGCACTGGTCACACGTCCACGTTTGAGGGAGCTCTGCACTTGTCACAGATCCACGTCTGAGGGAGCTCTGCACTGGTCACACGTCCACATCTGAGGGAGCTCTGCACTTGTCACACGTCCACTTCTGAGGGAGCTCTGCACTTGTCACACGTCCACTTCTGAGGGAGCTCTGCACTTGTCACATCCACGTCTGAGGGAGCACTGCACTTGTCACACGTCCACTTCTGAGGGAGCTCTGCACTTGTCACACGTCCACTTCTGAAGGAGCTCTGCACTTGTCACATCCACGTCTGAGGGAGCTCTGCACTTGTCACACGTCCACTTCTGAGGGAGCTCTGCACTTGTCACACGTCCACTTCTGAGGGAGCTCTGCACTGGTCACACGTCCACGTTTGAGGGAGCTCTGCACTGGTCACATGTCCACTTCTGAGGGAGCTCTGCACTGGTCACATGTCCACTTCTGAGGGAGCTCTGCACTGGTCACATGTCCACTTCTGAGGGAGCTCTGCACTGGTCACATGTCCACTTCTGAGGGAGCTCTGCACTTGTCACACATCCACGTCTGAGGGAGCTCTGCACTTGTCACACGCAGGGCCATCTTTTCCATTGGGCACGATGGGCAGGTGCCCGGGGGCCCCATGGGCAGGGCTCTTAATTAGAATAAATAATCCTGCAAAAGAAAAAACCTGCAAAAAAAACCTTCAAGGGTCACTGAGCAAGTACATCTATCTATCTCTATCTCTATATATCTATATCTGTATCTCTATACAGCTATATCTATCTATCTATCTATATATATATATGTAGGGGCCCCGGTGCACTGCTTTGCCCGGGGGCCCATAATGTTGTTATGATGGCCCTGGTCACACGTCCACGTCTGAGGGAGCTCTGCACTTGTCACACATCCACGTCTGAGGGAGCTCTGCACTGGTCACACGTCCACTTCTGAGGGAGCTCTGTACTGGTCACACGTCCACTTCTGAGGGAGCTCTGCACTGGTCACATCCACGTCTGAGGGAGCTCTGCACTGGTCACATCCACGTCTGAGGGAGCTCTGCACTGGTCACACGTCCACTTCTGAGGGAGCTCTGCACTTGTCACACATCCACTTCTGAGGGAGCTCTGCACTTGTCACATCCACGTCTGAGGGAGCTCTGCACTTGTCACACGTCCACTTCTGAAGGAGCTCTGCACTTGTCACATCCACGTCTGAGGGAGCTCTGCACTGGTCACATGTCCACTTCTGAGGGACCTCTGCACTGGTCACACATCCACGTCTGAGGGAGCTCTGCACTTGTCACATCCACGTCTGAGGGAGCTCTGCACTTGTCACACGTCCACTTCTGAGGGAGCTCTGCACTTGTCACATCCACGTCTGAGGGAGCTCTGCACTTGTCACACGTCCACTTCTGAGGGAGCTCTGCACTGGTCACACGTCCACGTTTGAGGGAGCTCTGCACTGGTCACATGTCCACTTCTGAGGGAGCTCTGCACTGGTCACATGTCCACTTCTGAGGGAGCTCTGCACTGGTCACATGTCCACTTCTGATGGAGCTCTGCACTGGTCACACGTCCACGTTTGAGGGAGCTCTGCACTTGTCACAGATCCACGTCTGAGGGAGCTCTGCACTGGTCACACGTCCACATCTGAGGGAGCTCTGCACTTGTCACACGTCCACTTCTGAGGGAGCTCTGCACTTGTCACACGTCCACTTCTGAGGGAGCTCTGCACTTGTCACATCCACGTCTGAGGGAGCACTGCACTTGTCACACGTCCACTTCTGAGGGAGCTCTGCACTTGTCACACGTCCACTTCTGAAGGAGCTCTGCACTTGTCACATCCACGTCTGAGGGAGCTCTGCACTTGTCACACGTCCACTTCTGAGGGAGCTCTGCACTGGTCACACGTCTACGTTTGAGGGAGCTCTGCACTGGTCACATGTCCACTTCTGAGGGAGCTCTGCACTGGTCACATGTCCACTTCTGAGGGAGCTCTGCACTTGTCACATCCACGTCTGAGGGAGCTCTGCACTGGTCACACGTCCACGTCTGAGGGAGCTCTGCACTTGTCACATCCACGTCTGAGGGAGCTCTGCACTTGTCACACGTCCACTTCTGAAGGAGCTCTGCACTTGTCACATCCACGTCTGAGGGAGCTCTGCACTTGTCACACGTCCACATCTGAGGGAGCTCTGCACTGGTCACACGTCCACGTCTGAGGGAGCTCTGCACTGGTCACACATCCACGTCTGAGGGAGCTCTGCACTTGTCACACGTCCACTTCTGAGGGAGCTCTGCACTTGTCACACGTCCACTTCTGAGGGAGCTCTGCACTTGTCACACGTCCACTTCTGAAGGAGCTCTGCACTTGTCACATCCACGTCTGAGGGAGCTCTGCACTTGTCACACGTCCACTTCTGAGGGAGCTCTGCACTGGTCACACGTCTACGTTTGAGGGAGCACTGCACTTGTCACACGTCCACTTCTGAGGGAGCTCTGCACTTGTCACACGTCCACTTCTGAAGGAGCTCTGCACTTGTCACATCCACGTCTGAGGGAGCTCTGCACTGGTCACATGTCCACTTCTGAGGGAGCTCTGCACTGGTCACATGTCCACTTCTGAGGGAGCTCTGCACTGGTCACATGTCCACTTCTGAGGGAGCTCTGCACTGGTCACATGTCCACTTCTGAGGGAGCTCTGCACTGGTCACATGTCCACTTCTGAGGGAGCTCTGCACTTGTCACATCCACGTCTGAGGGAGCTCTGCACTTGTCACACGTCCACGTTTGAGGGAGCACTGCACTTGTCACACGTCCACTTCTGAGGGAGCTCTGCACTTGTCACACGTCCACTTCTGAAGGAGCTCTGCACTTGTCACATCCACGTCTGAGGGAGCTCTGCACTGGTCACATGTCCACTTCTGAGGGAGCTCTGCACTGGTCACATGTCCACTTCTGAGGGAGCTCTGCACTTGTCACATCCACGTCTGAGGGAGCTCTGCACTGGTCACACGTCCACGTCTGAGGGAGCTCTGCACTTGTCACATCCACGTCTGAGGGAGCTCTGCACTTGTCACACGTCCACTTCTGAAGGAGCTCTGCACTTGTCACATCCACGTCTGAGGGAGCTCTGCACTTGTCACACGTCCACGTTTGAGGGAGCTCTGCACTGGTCACACGTCCACTTCTGAGGGAGCTCTGCACTGGTCACACATTTACTTCGTCTTATACTGTAGAATGTGTCAGGAGAATTGTCGTCTGCTATTACGCTGTGTACGAGACAACATCTGCTGATTGCTACTCGATATAACTAGATATCGCTGGTTGATATTTTAGTTAATTTGAATTGCCAGAATTTTCTCACATATATTAAATTCTTATAGCTTCTAAGATTTCAGAACATAAAGGTAAAAGTGAATATTTGCCTATAGAAATATGAGAATTATGTCAGCAGCAACAAGAGGTTCCTTTTGTCTATGAGGGGTTGTAAATATGGTAATTCCTTCTGTCTTTTAAAGATGATGGTGCAGGATGGCCACCAATGAGAGGTCTTCTTACTCCGAAATCGCTAATGAATCATTCTTTTTATCAGAAATACATATCGGGCCTGAGTCATTAAGGAGACCAAGGCAAACAAAGGAGTAAATCTGATCCTGGACAAACCATGTACAATGCAAGGGGTGCACATTAGTTTATTGTGCACTGAAGGAAAATACTGGCTGTGTTTTCATGTAGCCCATAAATAGTTTATCTGGGAAATGCCTTACCCCAATTATAAATCTGTCCCCACACCTCCCCCTGCAACGCAACATGATTTTGCCAAGGTGTAAAGTTTCTCCTTTTATTTGCTTCTCCTTAATGACTCAGGCCCGGTATGTTTTGACACTCATCAATGTTCTCATCTATCTTTCTAAAACATTGAGTAGAAAATGTACCTCATTACAGACAAGATTGAATGGAACCAACTCATGTATAAGAAGATCCTCGGTTCTAGCTGTGGTGTTTATTGTTATTATTATCTTATATTTATAAGGCACCACAAGGGTCCGCAGCGCTGTACATAACATATACAGAAAGCAGTGATCCATAACACGATACATGATACATGAAGAACAACATACAAAGACCAGACATACTGAATGAACAGAAATACAGGTAACACAGTAATGTAGATCAAATTATATGAGGGACAGAGAGTGAGACTGATGGAAGTAATCAGAAGTAATCCTGAGCTTAAGAAATCAGGGCTAGGGAAGCAGACCAACAGGTACAGAGGGTGATGGAATATTAGGAGAACACAAGGAAAGAGGGCTCTGCCCCTGAGAGCTTACATCCTACAGGAAAGGGGAGACACAAATAGGGTGGTACTAACTGCTGGTGAAAGCAGGGACAAGGGAGTTGTGAGCAGGGTTTTCTTACCTCTCTGTCTGTATGTATTACCCAGTATTGTTTTATTAATGTTTGTTCCCAATTGTAAAGCTCTACGGAATTTGCTGGCGCTATATAAATAAATGGTGATGATGATGATGAAGGCAGATAGGCTTGAATAAAGAAATGAGTCTTAAGGACACACTTGAAGCCTTTGAGAGGAGAGACTACCCTGATGCAGAGTGGGAGATCGCTCCACAGCTCAGTAGCAGTCCGGGCAAAGTCCTGGAGGTGGGAGTGAGAAGAGGTGATCAGTGAAGTTGTGAGGCCGTGGTCAGAGGCAGAGCGGAGGGGGTGGCGAGGAGTGTAGGTAGAGATGAGATTGGAGATGTATTGGGGGGATTGATTGAGAGCTTAGAAGGTGAGTTTGGGGAGTTTAAATTTAATTCTGTAGGCCATGGGGAGCCAATATAGGGACTGGTGGAAGGTACAGCAGAGACAGAGCGGTGGGAGAGATAAATTAGGCGGGCAGCAGCATGGTGGATATACCTAAGAAGGGCAAGGTGAGAATCAGGTAGGCCAGAGAGAAGGAGGTTATAGTAGTCAAGGCGGGAGACTACAAGAGAGTGAATAAGAGTTTTGGTGGCTGCCGTGGTGAGAAAGGTACATTCTGGAGAAGGAAGTAACAAGAATTTAATAGGGACAGAATGTGAGGTTTGAAGGAGAGGGAGGAGTTGAGGATGACCCCAAGGCATCGGACTTGGTTTCACCTTAACTGACCGTTCTACACCCCATCACAATCTACATAAAGGCTCTTAAAACAAATTCATTAAAATCTCCAATAAATAAATCTTTGTTTCAATTAAACACATCTTCAGAAACAAATATTAATGTCTTTGTGACTGTACCACAGCTCATTACATGCAATAATGGCACAGTCTGAACTTGTCCAGCTCATGTCATCTCCATGGTGTTCAGCTCCCTCCATATATACAATCTTACTCACTAAGCTCCCAGTCTACTCCAACAAAAGCTGTGTTGTCTGCTTTAGGTTTTACTGTTTCCTCCAGAGTGGTAACGATGGCATACCGGGTTCAGTCATCCACCTTCCCAACACCACATCCGGATTCACCAAACCCCTCTCCGGTCTTCAGTTTGGTGAGTGAAATGTGATCTGGTGGGTGAGTGATAGATGATCATTCAGGTAAGTGATAGGCACATTAATCAGATGGGTGAGTGGAAGTTGATTATATGGGGGAGTGATAGGTGATCATATAGATGAGTGAAAGGTGATATCAGATTGATGAGGAACAGAGGTTCAGATGAGCGAGGAGCAGGGGATCAGATGGGCGAGGGATAGATGATCGTATTGATGAGAGTCAGGGGATCGGATGGGCGAGAGACAGGGGATCAGATGGATGAGGGACAGATGTTTGGATGAGCGAGGAGCAGGGGATCAGATGGGCGAGGGACAGGGGATCAGATGGATGAGGGACAGATGTTTGGATGAGCGAGGAGCAGGGGATCAGATGGGCGAGGGACAGGGGATCAGATGGATGAGGGACAGAGGTTTAGATGAGCGAGGAGCAGGGGATCGGATGGGCGAGGGTTAGGGGATCGGATGGATGAGAGTCAGGGGATCAGATGGGCGAAGGACAGGGGATCAGATGGATGAGGGACAGATGTTTGGATGAGCGAGGAGCAGGGGATCGGATGGGCGAGGGACAGGGGATCAGATGGATGAGGGACAGATGTTTGGATGAGCGAGGAGCAGGGGATCAGATGAGCGAGGGACAGGGGATCAGATGGATGAGGGACAGATGTTTAGATGAGCGAGGAGCAGGGGATCAGATGGGCAAGGGATAGGGGATCGGATGGGCGAGGGACAGGGGATCAGATGGATGAGGGACAGATGTTTGGATGAGCGAGGAGCAGGGGATCAGATGAGCGAGGGACAGGGGATCAGATGGATGAGGGACAGATGTTTAGATGAGCGAGGAGCAGGGGATCAGATGGGCAAGGGATAGGGGATCGGATGGATGAGGGACAGGGGATCAGATGGATGAGGGACAGATGTTTGGATGAGCGAGGAGCAGGGGATCAGATGGGCGAGGGACAGGGGATCAGATGGATGAGGGACAGATGTTTGGATGAGCGAGGAGCAGGGGATCGGATGGGCGAGGGATAGGGAATCGGATGGGCAATTGGTGGGTGATTATATGGGTGAGTGTTATATCTGTGACTTGTTTCCTTCCAGAATGTATAACTGAAGAGTACAACAATCTGAACTTTCCCGGCTCTGATGAACGCAGTCTGAAGACGGACTCTTATGAAGAATGTCGGTCTATCTGCACTAAGGACCCGTTATGTCAATTTTTTACATTCTTCAGCCAGACAAATATCCTCTCTGATCAAACGTGAGTACAAGCTGCCATCTGTGGTAATGAGCGTCCGTTCTCCGTGTTCCTGGGTAAGGCCACCAATTACGGATATATATAAAAGTTTCAGCTCCCTGGTAAAATGTTATCTCTCACCGAATTTTTAAGCGAAAACTGAAAAGTAGATACTGGAACCTCTGCAGGGTACGAACTTAAACATGAATTATTAACGCATAATTATGTGCTGAACAGACTGAAACAAATAAACCAGTGAATGTGGAGAACTTGGTATCACCTCATTCGCCACAAATCTAACTAAACAGTAAGAAAAAGACCATGAGGTCCGGCCACCAAATTAAAGTATCTGGGCTCTAGGTTCCATTTGCAGATATTCACCTTTCTAACCTTACAGTGATTATAGGCCCCTGTCTGTAGATTGTGGAGAGCACGGTACATCCAGGATTATGCTCCTGGTCATTGTATTGCCTGTTACTATCCTAACTACACAATATGCTCTGAGACGCACGGTGAGGTAGTGGTGCACTCCGTCTGTCTGTCTCCTGGGGAATGTACCCAGATGTCTCTATCTGTCTGTCTGTCTCCTGGGGAATGTACCCAGATGTCTCTATCTGTCTGTCTGTCTCCTGGGGAATGTACCCAGATGTCTCTATCTGTCTGTCTGTCTCCTGGGGAATGTACCCAGATGTCTCTATCTGTCTGTCTGTCTCCTGGGGAATGTACCCAGATGTCTCTATCTGTCTGTCTGTCTCCTGGGGAATGTACCCAGATGTCTCTATCTGTCTGTCTGTCTCCTGGGGAATGTACCCAGATGTCTCTATCTGTCTGTCTGTCTCCTGGGGAATGTACCCAGATGTCTCTATCTGTCTGTCTGTCTCCTGGGGAATGTACCCAGATGTCTCTATCTGTCTGTCTGTCTCCTGGGGAATGTACCCAGATGTCTCTATCTGTCTGTCTGTCTCCTGGGAAATATATCCAGATTTAGGTTATGCATTTAGGGATCAAAAAAAAGAACACAATCTATAAATTAAATGGAATTAATTTAGGAGAATCTATAATGGAAAAGGATTTGGGAGTGCTCGTAGACAGTAGACTTAGCAATAGTGCTCAATGTCAAGCAGCAGCTGCAAGGGCTAATAAAGTATTGGCATCCATAAAAAGGGGCATAGATGCAAGGGAAGACAGTGTAATTTTGCCACTGTATAAATCGTTGGTAAGACCTCATCTTGAATATGCAGTACAGTTCTGGGCACCACTCTATAAAAAAGATAATTTGGAACTAGAAAGGGTTCAGAGAAGGGCGACAAAATTGATAAAGGGTATGGAGTCATTAAGTTATGAGGAAAGGTTAGCCAGTTTAGGCATGTTTACTTTAGAATAGAGGTGTCTAAGGGGAGATATGATTACTATGTACAAATACATTAGGGGTCAATACGGAGAGCTTTCATGGGAACTTTTTACCCCAAGGACCATACACAGGACTCACGGTCACCCCCTAAGGTTAGAGGAGAGGAAATTTCACAACCAGCAAAGGAAGGGGTTCTTTACAGTAAGGGCAGTCAAGATATGGAATTCATTGCCAGGGAAGGTTGTGATGGCAGATTCAATAGATATGTTTAAGAAAGGGTTAGACAAATTTTTAGCGGAAAGGTGTATCCAGGGATACGACCGTTAATTTAAAATAAAGGATAGTAGTGAATATAGGGTAAAAATTGGACTGCAATATTGAGTCTGGGGGGATTTTCAAAATTGAAACAGATGGGCGGTTACTTACTCTGGATTAATTTCAAATATAAGTGCAGGATCGCAGAAGATCCAAAATAGGTTGAACTTGATGGACTGGTGTCTTTTTTCAAACTCATCAACTATGTTACTATGTATCCATCTGTCTGTCTGTCTGTCTGTCTCCTGGGGAATGTATCCTGGTGTCTGTCTGTCTGTCTGTCTTCTGGGGAATGTAGCCAGATGTCTTCATCTGTCTGTCTAGTCATTATCACTGGATATATCCATCCGTCTGTCTCTTGGGAAGTTTTGGGTGAATGTTCCTATCTGCCTGTCTCCCACAGGGATACCTGTTATCTGAAGAGTCTGCTGTCTGTCCCGTTACCACAAATCATAAAATATTCCCCAGAGGTGGTGTCTGGCTTTCCACAGAGGAACTGTAAGGGTCACACTTCCGGTGAGTGACTGTTCATCAGGTATCGCAGTATTCACAGTGCCAGGAAAGGTTTATAGAGTCTGCCAAGCTGTCGGTCACTCTCTGTCTGTTCTGTCAGCTAAGCTCCAACATCCTAACATGGCCACCTTCTGAGGGGTGAGAGGGCCATACTTGCCTAATCTTTCGGAGCATCTGGGAGACACTCAAATTTCAGTGACTACTCTTCCCCAGATCCTCCCAATCTCATCACCAACATTTTGCAACCCATTGTCACATGACCACTCAATGTGTATTCCGCCTCTTTCACAGTGTAGTAATGGGACACATATACAGTGGTGGAAGTCGGGTGTATACGGGGTATGTCATTCCGCCACCTCTCCTACTGTCTTCACTGTATCACTATCACATTCCAGTCACTTACATTATATATGTATATAAGGGATAAGCCCCTCTAGCTTCCCCCTAATTTAATATTTTTTCATATATTCCAACAGTCATACAATATATCACCTCGATTTAGTCAGGAAACCGCTCCTGAACCCCTTTATCTGTCACAAACCGCCCTCTGCGCCCTCGTGACCTGGAAGCTTACTGTAAGGGAACACAGGATTCCAGCCTAAATCTCACACTCACCTCTCTCTCAGGCTACAGATTTCACCGGTCCCTTTCCAAACACAGACGCCTCACACCTCTCAGCAACGGCCACCAGCTACGTATGAGGCCCGTAGCAAACCTATGACTCAATTATCCATTTGCGCACACTCGGTGCTCAGGTAGATAAACAGTTAATCCTTCACACTCTGGTTTCTAAAGAGTTAACCCTAGCCAAGTAATCTCTCTCTTCTAAACAGGCAAAGGATTTGTTTAGAGCAATAAGGACAGAACTATTAAATTGTTATATTTATTATACAAAAGGTACAATGCTTATAGGTAATAAAAACAATTAGATAAAGATTTGACATACAAATAAAAAATTGCAAATAGTTAGAAAAACAAATGGAATGAAAGTACAGAGCATAAATTACATATAATAATCTGTATGCCTGGGGGTAGGCAGAAAGGATGGACAGTCCTTCAATTAGATTGATCCCCAAGAAGTTGACAATTTGTTGTAACTGGTCTCCGCTTTTTAAAGACACCTTTACACCTTTCCCGACCTTCAGAGAGGTTGTGGTGTGTGACACTTTTTACAATCACCATTTGCATGTTGCCTGAGTTACTACCCAAATCTACTATGTGACGTAACTCTTCTGTTGAGTGTCACAAAGGCCCAATTTATTATGAATACATCCCCTATGAATTTACCCATCTATTGATACCAAACAGGCCTAGGTACAGGGTATCAGTTGAACTTTTACTCATCTCCTCAACTTCTCTGAGCAGTTCCTAAAAGGCTCACCGCAGGGGGCTTTGAAACTGCCACAGGTGACACTGCTATCTTGTTACACTGGGATGTGCAGAGTCACCAAATAAACATGCAATTGTCCTCCTGACTTCGCATTGTACACCATAGTAGCTCAATTCATTAATGGATCCATTTGATATACCATATATATATATATATATATATATATATATATACATACATATATACACACACAGTGGTGGAAGTGCAAGGTATACAGGGTATGTATGTATGTACCACCACTTCTCCTACTACCTTCATTGTAACACTATCAGGTGCCAGTCACATGTATACATATATATATATATATATATATATATATATATAACTGTAATAATTTCACTCCAGAAACTACAATTGTTAGTGTACTGTTCTACAAAGCTACTGATGCAATGCTAGGACCGCCCTCTCTACACCCTGCTCCTCCCCTAACTCGCCATCTTGCACTGCAGACTCCATGCACTCTGCTGGAGAACTGGGCCCACACACCACAAATAGTAAAGTTTGATCATCTGTATCTGTTGAGTTTCTAAAATGTTTTAATTTTAAGTATTTGTTAATTTTCTTATTTTCTATCCCAGATTCTCCAACGGATACACTGCCATCATGTGAGTATCATTCCTATCAGCCATTATAAATCCTTTATCTATAAAATTCCACACTTTGTCTCTTTTTCTCTCTAATATCTGTAATAACAGCCACCTCAGCTCTTTCTTTTATCTCACTCACTTTTTGACCCACTCCAAACTGGATTTTGCTTTCTCCACTGCCCCCAATAATGCCACTAACTTCCTTCTCTTTGCTAAATCTAAGGGACACTTCTTCCTTCTTGACCTCTGCTGCCGTCTATAACGTTGACTACTCCATCTTTTTACAAACTCTCCAATCTATAGACCTCTGTAACGCTGCCATTTCTTTATCCGTCAGAGTTCCCCAAGGACTTGTTCTAGGCCCCCTACTCTTCTATCTCTACTTCATCGGCTCATTTCACCTCCAGTACAACTGGTATGCTGATGAAACCAAAATCTGTTTCCTCTGCTGACCTCTTGCCTTGTTTTATGTCATCATCATCATCATCATTATTTATTTATATAGCGCCACTAATTCCGTAGCGTTGTACAGAGAACTCACTCACATCAGTCCCTGCCCTATTGGAGCTTACAGTCTAAATTCCCTAACATACACACACAGACAGACAGACTAGGGTCAATATGATAACAGCCAATTAACCTATCAGTAGGTTTTTTGGAGTGTGGGAGGAAACCGGAGCACCTGGAGGAAACACACGCAAACACGGGGAGACCATACAAACTCCACACAGATAAGGCCATGGTTAGGAATTGAACTCATGACCCCAGTGCTGTGAGAGGCAGAAGTGCTAACCACTGAGCCACTGTGCTGCCCTCCTGCTATCTCTCAGTTATGTCATCTTGGATGGCCCAGTGATTTATTAAACTCAATATGTAAGACTAAAATAACCATCTTCCCCCTTCCACTGCTCCATCTCTGCCAGTTGCAGCATTTTCTTCCCGTGACCCATAGAAATAAATTTAAACTGCTTACCCTCAAATACAAAGCTCTCAACCGATCCTCTCCCCCCAACATCTCCAATCGCACCTCTACCCACACTCCTTCCTACCCCCTCTGCTCTGCCAATGATCATGACCTCACTACCACACTGATGAGCTCTTCCCACGCCGGCTCCAGGACTTCCCCATGGCTGCTCCCCACCTGTGGAACGATCACCCACACCCTATGCCTCTAGTCTCCAACTCTATTGTCTCTGCTATCACCCACACTATCGCACATGGTGTCTCCCCCTTCCCTTTAGGATGTAAGCTCTCATGAGCAGGGCCCTCTGTTCCCCTTCTACTGTCCCATCTACCTCTGTACCTCTTGGCTGCCTCACTAGCCTGTTTTCCCAGGGTTAGGTCTACTCCACGTTGGACTTTAGCATCACTCTCACTTACTGTCCCGTAAACAGCTTGATCTGCATTAACCGTGCAGTCTGTTAGTTAGTAGATTTCTGATCTTTTTATAATTATGTTTAGTTTAATAATGTATTATGTAATGTACTATGGGTCGTTGCTGTATCTGTATTGTATAATAATTATATTGTAAAATTCATGTACAGCCCTGCAGGTATTTTGTAGTGCATTATATATATCTATCGCTACTTTATATAAACCCACTCCCCAGGTTGTCGCTTGTCTCTCTTATTCCTCTTTTCATTCAGTAATATCCCTACTCCGACTAATGTCTCCTTTTCTCTTTTCAGGTTAAACCAGAACCACATCTGGGATGAGACAAGATTGGACCAGTTGCTATATTGCTTTATCTGCTCTTAAGAAATTTTTACGCATTCCGTCTGAGAAGCCTTCTCATCTATCAATCATATCTACTTACACCCTTATCTCCTCCTAATACCCTGACCTCTCCTCCCCCTCCTAATACACAGATATCAGGACACACTGACCTCTCCCCTCCTAATACACAGACATCAGGACACTGACCTCTCCTCTCCTCCTAATACACAGACATCAGGACACTGACCTCTCCTCTCCTCCTAATACACAGACATCAGGGCACACTGACCTCTCCCCTCCTAATACACAGATATCAGGACACACTGACCTCTCCTCCCCCTCCTAATACACAGACATCAGGGCACACTGACCTCTCCTCCCCCTCCTAATACACAGATATCAGGGCACACTGACCTCTCCCCTCCTCCTAATACACAGACATCAGGACACACTGACCTCTCCCCTCCTAATACACAGACATCAGGACACACTGACCTCTCCCCTCCTCCTAATACATTGACCTCTCCCCTCCTAATACACAGACATCAGGACACACTGACCTCTCCCCTCCTCCTAATACATTGACCTCTCCCCTCCTCCTAATACATTGACCTCTCCCCTCCTAATACACAGATATCAGGACACACTGACCTCTCCTCCCCCTCCTAATACACAGATATCAGGACACACTGACCTCTCCCCTCCTAATACACAGACATCAGGACACTGACCTCTCCTCTCCTCCTAATACACAGACATCAGGACACTGACCTCTCCTCTCCTCCTAATACACAGACATCAGGGCACACTGACCTCTCCCCTCCTAATACACAGATATCAGGACACACTGACCTCTCCTCCCCCTCCTAATACACAGACATCAGGGCACACTGACCTCTCCTCCCCCTCCTAATACACAGATATCAGGGCACACTGACCTCTCCCCTCCTCCTAATACACAGACATCAGGACACACTGACCTCTCCCCTCCTAATACACAGACATCAGGACACACTGACCTCTCCCCTCCTCCTAATACATTGACCTCTCCCCTCCTAATACACAGACATCAGGACACACTGACCTCTCCCCTCCTCCTAATACATTGACCTCTCCCCTCCTCCTAATACACAGACATCAGGACACACTGACCTCTCCCCTCCTAATACACAGACATCAGGACACACTGACCTCTCCCCCCCTAATACACAGACATCAGGACACACTGACCTCTCCCCTGCTTATAATGTACTGATGTGAATTGGTCATGCATATTTTCAGCTTTTTATGATTTCGTCAGATAAAATGACTAAACTTTCTGTTTAATAATGTCTAACAATACAACAATATACCCTGAGTGCTTCAGCATCTATCTGTGTCTTCATTTAATGGACCTGGATTCTTGGGGTAGACTGTGGCACCTAGTAACAAAAGCAGAGAGTAACAGAGATGAAAGACCAACTGTTTTTTACGACTACTCCACACAAACAATAAAGAAACAACAATATAAAGCCTAAACCTGCCTGATTTACAGTGTTTGTGAGCAGCAAGTTTTATTTAAGAACAATTAGTCTCCCTGATATTCAAACCATGTAGGAGACACAGCTAGAAGGCTGTCATACCTTCTTATTCACTTCTCTTAGCTTGTTCCTACTAATCAGCCAGTTACTGGTACAATGTAATAGTAAGTTCTTTCTCCAGCATTCACTCCAGGGTCCGTTAAGCCAGCTTTTACTTAAGGCCAACAAATGGATAGACAGCTTTGTTACACATACTCAAATTCACATGCAAAAATGTGACGTCAAGGCTCTTTATACAAGCATTGAACATCAAGTGGGGATAAAAGCGGAAAATTATTTTCTTCATATGGAGGCGAAAAATTATTTTATTACATTTTTGTTGAAGCTTTTGGACTTTTATTTGAAAAAAAAACACATTTTTTTACATATAGAGGAACCGCCATGGGGACAATGTGCGCACACAGTTATGCCAACATAAGGGTAATGAGAGATATGCTAACCACATTAGTATATGGCTGAGGAATAGCAAGGATATCCTCATTATTTGGAAATTGAAGAAATGCGAGGAAATAATGGGTCATCCACAATATCAATAATTTCCATCTCAAATTATCATCGGAAATAGGATAGAACCCCAAGAACATTTTAGTCATCGTCAGAAATCCTAGAGAATGGCTTCTTAAGAACAGACATTATTCTCAAAAAACGACAGATAAAGAATTAAGTCAGAGATTATCAGTCAGGGGTTACAACAAACAGGTGTTAAATCAAACATACACAGCATCTAAGGCAAGAGATAGACACCTTTTATCTTCCCTATGTTAAAGGTAAAATATTTAGTACAACTTATTTAAGACATTGATAAGATGGAATTGTTAAAATGTTTGTGATGCAAATAAATCTTAGATTTTAATATCTTGCTAAATGAAAATAAAATGGGATAACATCAGATATCTATCTATTCATAACAACCTGAAAGATAACCGGTTTGTATATATATGAGAATGGAGCTGGGACCACAGCAGGAGGTCATTACCTCATGGTCATACGTTATGTAGTATGAGACGCGTCCCGTACTGACAGAATCCAGATGGTGGACTCATAGAATCCAGAGTGTGTTGGTTCCCTTTGAGGTCCAGACCTATACAGACCTCCTGGCTCCTCTGGCACCAACAGTCAGTTTTAGGAGTAAATTGAATATTTTGGAGTTATTAAGGAAAGTAAAGCAAAATAAGGAGTAAGTTTTCCCTTGGACAAACCAGCATGGTTCTCAATGCAAAGGGTGCAAATTAGTTTATTATTTTAAACATAAGTTAAATACCGGCTGTTTTTACACTGAAACTTAACGTTGATCTAGGACACGCCCGACCCCAACTATAAATCTGCCATCACATTATAAATTTACCTCCCGCTCCAAAGCAACATGGTTTTCCCCAGGTGCAAAGTTACTCCCTTTTTTTGCTTTACTTTCCTTAATGAATCAATGAATCAGGCCCTTAATCTATACTGAAACACTGACCCCCCAGGATTGTTTTAGTCCTGTCTACATAGGAACTTTAGATATATTAAATTACCCCAACAGATTTCTATGTATGTATATATGTATGTATGTATGTATGTATGTATGTATATATATGTATACATGTATGTATATGTATGTATATGTATATATGTATGTATGTATGTATGTATGTATGTGTATATATATATATATATATATATATATATATATATATATATATGTATGTATATATGTATGTATGTATGTATGTATATATATCTAGAACAAAACATATGGGTGTCGAAGTCAGCAAATTGGATAAAGTCATTTCAATGAAAGTCTAGCAAACTTGGTTGTCTTTGTCTGAAAAGATGCGTACGGTACGCTATGTCGTACAAGGGCACGCTACGGCGTGAAAGGGCGTACGCATCCACTACACGTGGCAGCAACAGTAATTGGTCTTTTACCATACATTTGCACAAACACGCATACTTATAAAATAGTACACATTATTGGTAGTTGCAACACATAGTCAGTTATGTCGAAATATAGTAGTATTTATATGTTATATCAGAGTTACATGCATATTAGTGAAATACACAGAACGGGTTAAAGGAATAACATCATGAGTGGTATCATAATGAACCTTGTTACATATCCTACTGTTTGGTGCGCTCTGCGAGGGAATCGCAGAGTGCATACGCAAGTTATGAATGATAGGGAATTATGAACTACTTAAGAGTAAGGAATTCTGGCGGGAAGAGCAGAGCATACCCCCTGCAGAGATGACCCCCTCCTTTGGATTCCTTAGGATGAACCAGCCAATGATTGACGACCCCTTGGACATTCCTGAGACCCGGACCAATAGATGCAAGCCATACCATCTTCATTGTATTACTGTACTTGATTGTGTATATAAGCAGCAGCTTGTGATCCAGAGTGCAGACTTCTTGTCCCCAGACTTCAGGATTGAATGACTGCACTGGATCCAGAGCGCCTGCGTTAAGTAACGGCTGTATTTACTATTACATCGCTTGAGCATATTTTTTCAACTTATTGCGAATAAATATTTGTGCGTTGGAAACACAAATCGAGGTTCGACAATCGTTATTGGTTAGCGACAATACGCACATTACAATTTGGGGGCTCGTGAGCTTTGGAGGTTTCGTTGCCGATGATACGCAAGACCAACGGATTTCGGTTCCTCAACAAAGGGTGGAGACGCGTCATAAACGGGTAAGAACGCATTGTGTTCAAAACCTGAAATTTACTCTGTGTTGTGAAACCGAATGTCCGTTTTGCATTATCTAGGGCACGCTAACTAGAACCTAGGGACAAAAGAGAAAACTGTTTCTTTTTTCTGTCATTGTGCGTTTTAACTGTATTGCATTGTTTAGCGTATGTGTACTTCCTGCTTTGCGTACGCGAACTTCCGGTAAACTTGCCACGTGGTTAAACAATCGTTTTGATAGTTATTATACATGCATAGTATAATTACTTGTGAAAGCCTCTGAGACATTATTACTATTGTTGGGAACTTTTGATTTTCTGCGCAGAAAAAGGTGTATAGTGTGTGATGTTGTAACGTAGATACACTGTTTTATTGTTGAGGTGCTCAGTTGCTGTCTGACGAGGCGGATTGCCCAACTGAAGGACGGTATACAGGGCAGGTATACCGAATGCGAAAACTGGGTTTTCGCAAAGCGCTACCAATAGATCGCAAGGTTTGCTAATAATTAGTATTGGTAGGCAGTGCGATCCGATCGCACCGTTAGTGCGAATTGGTGAAGCAGCTAGGAGGAATTATACTGGAAAGGCAGGTTGATTGTATCGACTTTGCGCTCCCAGCGATAATAAACTCAGCAGATTTTGTGGTTTAGCCAGGGTATCGAGGAGCTGATAGCCCTTGGGGCCCACAGTGATATTTCTGTATTAGGGATCCTCGCCAGGGGCGAGAAAAGCGAGTGAACGCGGCTAAAGGAAATACGTTCACCGAGGATTATAGATCTCTAGCGGTGAGTATAGCAACAGAGTTGAAATTATTAGGTGGAAAGAACAGAGCATTGCGGTGTGTCTGTATTTCACATTTGGCCGGAAGGAACAGAGCATTGCGGTGTGTCTGTGTTCCGGGTAGAAGGTATATTGTTCAACATGGGTGCTAAGCATACGCTAGAGATGGACAGTGTACTGCCTAAGGAAGGCCCTATTGGTTCAGCGAGGTTTCTCATGTGTAAGAAGTATGGTGCATATGCAACTGTGTATTGTGACACGTGGGTCGGGATGACCAAAGCTTGTGATAGGCCTTTCCCAACAATAGGGAGTTTTAATGCAGAGGTACTGAATACTGTAAAAGATAAAATATGGTTGATCAAGTCAACGAAAAAGAGAAATAGACATAATGATTGTTTAAAATTGTGGCAAATGGAAGGTAACACGTGGCAGAGCAGCGAATACAAACCGGAAATAGGCGTGGCGAAAAGCGTGCGCAAGGCGGATGTAACCATTGAGAAGCGTGGCGAACTCAGCGCAAGCGCGCCCCCCGCCACCTTATGTGGCGGGAGGGGTAAGTACAGCCGTTGTTAAAACTGAAAATAGAAAAATTACTAAGTTGTACCCTGTTTTAAATCAGTTTCAATCAAGTGTATCTGAAAACGAAGATGAACCCACTGTGATTTCGGCCATTGCCCATGCTGTTAATGTACTAGAGGCTCAGCGCAAGTATGAGAAAATGGCTGAGATAGGTGAGAGTAGCGTGATCACTAGGAGTGAAAGTGTTCTAAATCTAGGGCCTGTAAATCCTGTAGCGTCCCCTGAAGTTAGTGTACCAGAGGGTGTGTTCCCGGTCCGCACAATATCAGTTCCCAATGGGAAACCGGATAAGGATGGTGTAGTTCCTTTAAGAAATGTTACAATGCATTGTCCCTGGACTAGATCAGAATTACGTTCCATTATGACTGAATTCCCAGATCCTAGAAAAGAGTTAGCTAAATGTCAAAAATTTGTTAAAGACTTAGGGAATGCTCATGAACCAACCAGTAAGGATTGGCGGGTAGTGTTGAGGGCGTGTCTTCCTCCCAATACTAACATACAAAAATTTATTGGAGATTGTTTGTTGGAGGAAGATGACACCCTGACTGATGAGATTAACCAACGGAATATAGAACAAATTGTCAAACACTTAGCCATCTGTTTTCCAGTAGTAGTAAATTGGAGTAAGATTTTCACCATCAAACAAAAAGATAGTGAAACTGCCTCAGATTACTTTGCTAGAGCTATAACAGCGATTGCACGATTTACTGGGATATCCAACATAAGTGAGGACCCACATCACAGAGAGGTAGCTGTAGGGGTACTGATGGATGGCCTTAGGGAAAATTTAAAGACGAGAGTACAAATCACATTACCTAATTGGAGAGGCGTCACGGTAGACTTCCTTAGGGAGTCTGCTGTGGAGCATGACAAGAACCTTTTTAGAAAAAGGGAAGAGAAAAGTGATAGGTTAATGACGGTAAGTATACAGGCTCTAGAAGGGGTGCATACACGACCACCAGCATACAACCCATATAACAGGAAACCTAAAGTGATCAGGTGTTTCAACTGTAACGAGGAAGGACATTACAAGAGAGATTGTAATAAAGAAAGACCCAATACACATAGGGGTGGGTCACATAGATATCCTCCAAGAAAGGATTCACATAGACTAGAAGACTCACATCTACCCGCGCATATTACGGCAGCAAATGCTGCGCGGGAAATCAATAGTCAGCGCTAGGGGTCAGCTCATACCTGTAGTCTACAGCCAGTGAGGTTAACTGAGAGTCAGAGTGAAGAACCAACAATGATAGTTGACATAGCTGGCAGGAAACAAACTTTTCTTGTAGATACAGGGGCGGCCCGATCTGTGATAACCTCTCCTTTCAATCTACAGGTGACCAGCAAAACTATTCCAGCTATGGGGGTAACAGGAAAAGTGTTACATTATCCTCTAACTAAACCCGCCGAAGTTACTATCGGGCCTCTGCATACTAAGCATTCGTTTCTCTTGGCTGCAGCGGCTCCTACTAACTTGCTAGGGAGAGACTTGTTATGTAAAATGGGATGTGTCATATACTGTACTTCAGATGGTGTGTTCCTAGATATACCCGAGAAGGTTGCACATGAGGTACAGGACATATTGGACACCCCTCCAAGGTTAATGTTACACTCTCCTGTTATAGAACAAAGTCCATCTCAAGTAAAGGGGATGTTGCTGGAAATACCAGGTTCCCTATGGACCAGAGATGGACAGGACACTGGACTGATGGCAAACGTAGCCCCTGTCATGGTCAATCTAAAAAGTGGTAGGATAGCCCCAAAAATCCCACAGTATCCATTAAAACCGGAGGTGGAACTAGGGGTATATCCTGTTATTGAGAGGCTGTTACAACAAGGGATTTTAATTCGTACAGCCAGTACAGCAAATAGTCCCATTTTCCCTGTGAAGAAGAGTGGGGGGAGGGGCTATAGATTAGTCCAGGACTTAAGGGGAATTAACAAAGTTGTTGAGAGCCAATTCCCCGTAGTGCCGAATCCAGCTGTCATCCTCATGCAGATTCCACCGTCTGCCAGTCATTTTACTGTCATTGATCTATGTTCTGCTTTCTTTTCAGTCCCTCTTCACCCTGACTGCCAATACCTTTTTGCATTCTCCTACAGGGGAGTGCAATACACATGGACCAGACTACCCCAGGGGTTCATTGACAGCCCCAGTATTTTCTCCCAAGCCTTACATGACTGTTTGCAATCCTTTCAACCCCACAATGGGTCTGTTCTAATTCAATATGTGGACGATTTGTTGTTGTGCTCTGATTCCTTTATGTCATGTTTACATGATACTAAATTGTTGTTGCTTCATCTTTCACAAACAGGGCACAAGGTGGCAAAGGATAAATTACAGCCATGTCAGACTAAGGTCAAATACTTAGGACACTGCCTCACTAAGGGGCTAAGACACCTGACAACCGACAGAATTGAGGCCATACAACACATGACCCTGCCGCAGAGCCAGAAGCAGATTCGTACTTTCTTGGGGATGTGTGGATACTGTAGGTCCTGGATCCCAGGTTTTTCTATTCTGGCATTACCATTGCAGGAGCTAGTCTCTTCCTCAAAACCAGAACGTGTCATACACACAGAAGAGTCGGAGCAAGCGTTCTTTAATCTTAAAGATAGTCTGACAACAGCACCTGCATTGGGAATACCTGATTATGAAAAGCCTTTTGAGCTATTTTGTACAGAAGCTGATGGCTGTGCAGCAGGTGTCCTCACACAGAAACATGGTGATGCTAGCAGACCGGTAGCATACTACAGTGCACAATTAGACAATGTGGCAAGGTCACTCCCAACATGTCTCAGAAGTGTAGCAGCAACGGCCCTTCTAGTAAGTAAGAGCGAGGATGTAGTATTAGGACATAATTCAACCATCTATACACCCCATGCTGTATCAGCTCTGTTAAATTCAGCCCAAACCAGACATGTTTCTTCAGCTAGATTCACAAAGTAGGAACTAGCCCTGATGGCACCCTCGAACATCACCATCAAACGATGTAGCACCCTAAATCCAGCTACATACCTTCCGTATGTGTCTCAAGAGACACAAAGGGTGGGAGGTGAGGAGACCCTGGTTGAGGATGAGTTAGGCAAGAATACTGACACGCATGACTGTATGGAACACCTGAATCAGACCTTTACTGCAAGGCCCGACATACGTGACACCCCCTTAGAAAATGTAGATTTTACGTTTTATACAGACGGAAGTTGCCATAGACAGACAGAGACAGGAGAGCTATGTACTGGTTACGCTGTTGTAGACGATCAGGATGTGGTAGAAGCTGAACCCCTTGGTCCACCTCACTCAGCCCAGGTGGCGGAACTAGTAGCACTAAGGAGAGCGTGTGAATTGGCAGAGGGTAAATCAGCCAACATATACACTGACTCTAGGTACGCCTTCG
The DNA here is from genome assembly GCF_038048845.1 of Mixophyes fleayi. NCBI lineage: Eukaryota > Metazoa > Chordata > Amphibia > Anura > Limnodynastidae > Mixophyes > Mixophyes fleayi. Next base: position 1,087,678 of record NC_134402.1, read on the forward strand.
GGGTAGTGCATGATTTTGGGGCCCTTTGGCGTCTTAGAAACTTTACGACAGCAGCAGGTACACCAGTGGCACACTCACAACACATAAAAGGACTTCTGACAGCGATACAGTTACCCAGAACAGTAGCCGTCATAAAGTGCAAAGCCCATACCTTTGAAGAAGACCCAGTGTCATTGGGCAACAACAGGGCAGACGAAGCTGCTAAATGGGCAGCAGGGCAACCTATGACTGTATCGACCGAGACTATGATGGTTTTTCAGACATTAGACACGCAGAAATTAATTGAAATGCAAGATTTGTGTTCCCTGCAGGAGAAGGCGGTCTGGAAGGCGAAGGGATGTGGTCAAGAGTCCTCAGGACTCTGGAGGGATGGACAAGGTAAGCCTGTAGCTCCCCGAACATACTATCCAAGCCTGGCTGAAGCAGCACACGGCCTGACTCACCTGGGTAAAGAAGGTATGTGCAAACTGGTGAGAGCATACTGGTGTGCTCCCGGATTTTCCTCTCAAGCTGGTAAGAAAGCAATGTCATGTCTTACTTGTTTGAGGAAAAATGTTGGGAAAACTATTCCAACTGAGCCATCCCACATCCCTCCTACAGACGGACCTTTTCAGGTAATACAAATTGACTATATCCAACTACCACCGTGCAGGAATCTGAAGTATGTGTTAGTGTGTATTGATGTGTTTTCCGGTTGGGTAGAAGCATATCCGGCAGCCACTAATACTGCCGTGTTCACTGCAAAGAAAATTGTACAAGACTTTGTGTGTAGGTTCGGTATCCCTAGAATCATTGAAAGTGATAGGGGTACCCATTTTACTGGTGATGTCTTCCAAAATATGTGTAAACTCATGGGAATCAGTAGCAGACTTCACACCCCTTACCGACCACAAGCCAGTGGTAAGGTGGAGAGAGTAAACGGTACTATCAAGAACAAACTAGGTAAGATAATGGCTGAAACTGGGTTGGCATGGCCTGAGGCTTTGCCGTTGGTCCTCCACAGCATTCGAACCACTCCTAGACCTCCTCTTAATCTGTCCCCCTTTGAGATACTGTTCGGACGACAACCTCATTTGATCGTGAGTCCACAAGACGACTTAAAGTGTAATAATGAAGTGACTGTACAATATCTTATAAGAATGAGTAGACAGCTGAAACAACAACAACAAAAACTAAAAATGCTGTCACCTGGTATGCCAGAAACGAACTGTCATGATGTTGAACCTGGAGACTATGTTATGATCCGCAATTTCTTACGTTCAGGTTGTTTAACAGACCGTTGGGAAGGCCCGTACCAAGTGCTGCTGACCAGTACTACATCACTGAAGGTTGCAGAGAGAGACACTTGGGTCCATTCCACCCACTGCAGGAGAGTCCATAATCCGGAGAAAGTGCAAGACAAGACTCAGACCGACGACATAGAGCTGTCACTTGTGAGCCTGTTCCGGGAGACCTAAAGCCTGCAGTTAAGACACCTGAACCAGAGACGTTGCCTCAGAACTATCTTTCCAGCGATGGAGTGGCGGTTTTTGTTTTTCTTTTGTTCCAGGATTTTCCTTGTTTTTACTTTTTCTAGGACATTCTATTTTTGTGAAGGAGAATGGAGGATGGAGGAGAGTTCTGGGAGTGATACGGATGAAATGGAGGCCGAAGAAAAGTTAATAGGATATCCTGAGCAGCCCATTATCAAACTTGGTCCAGGGGTTATGAAAAGGTCTGCTAGCTCAGGAACTCGGAGGCAGTGTGAGGGGCTATTGTCTGATGAGTATTGTATCTGCAAGTTCTGCAACTCCCTAGTTGACGAGAGATGCATCCAACGATGCCAGTCCCCCAGTACTCTGAATATAGGCGGGCATCCATTGGAGGATTATCACTCCCTGGTGGGTAAGGTGCTAAACCAAACTGAGTGTTGGGTGTGCTCTCACGTGCCTCAAGGGCAGCATAACATAGGACTAGTGCCATTCCCGCTAAACATATCCGAAGTACTCGAATTAAGGGGTGGGAGGCCCATAGAAGGGAGGTACAATAACACTAGGTCCCCTAGTCTGATGCTTCGACAATACTCCATAAGCAGATCGTTGCTGTGCCTAAACATATCTCATGCAAAGCGCCTGGAGAATTGGGAGGCTGACCTATCAGATCAGACAATGGCTCGCCACACTCATTTTAGAGAGAGACTCACAAGGTCACTACTAGGCAGGAATATTGATGGAAGTCACAAGTTAGGGCGTATAACCAAACATAAGAAGGTATCTATTGGAAAAGTCTCTACAGATAAATGTGAAAATATCATTAATGCCGACACGTGTCTAGAACAGATGGAGACACTAGGCATGGGTAGTTTTATCAAAACTCTGTGTGATATAATTCATGGGCATACTGTTCCTTATGTTCTCCCTGATGATGTGTATTTTGTTTGTGGGAGGAAAGCTTATTCCTGGGTGACTCCGAGTTCCAAGGGCTTGTGTTTCTTAGCTAAACTGGTTCCTGAAATCATGACTATTACTCATGAAGAAATGGTAGATATTCACAAGACTACATCACCACCATACATACACACACAGTATGAACACCGTGGCAAGAGAAATATGATTCCTGGTGAGGAACCCATAGCTACAAAATTGATTAGTGAAACTGCTGGTTTCCAAGTTATGGTTGCTCTAGATCTCACCAGGACCGCTCGGGGAACATTAAACTTTAAATATATCCAAGACCTAGCTAAATTAATAGATAATATCACCGAGATGTATGATGACACTTTCAGGTATACTGGAAGGGAGCTACAAGCGTACAAGAAGGAGTTGGTGCAACATAGACTGGTACTAAATTATCTCACCTCTATTACTGGTGGGTACTGTGTGACACTGGCCACCCAGTTCGGTGTCAAATGTTGCACGTACATTACTAATAATACGGAAGACCCTAAAGAGGTTATAGACCGGAAGATGGATGAAATTTTGCAGCTGAAATGGGAATTTCGAAAGAGCCATAATTCTTCGTTATATGAGGTCGGGGAAAAGGTGGCGGGTTGGTTCTCATGGTTGAACCCAGCAAAATGGTTCTCCGGTCTGGGGGAGTGGGTACAGGAAATGATTGCGAGTGTAGGTAAGCTCCTTCTCCTTATACTGGGTGTCATCTTAGCAATTGGTTTAGTTGTCAAATGTGTTCCTACTGTGTTGAAGTGTGGAAAACGGTCTCATAAGAGTAACACTGAGAAAGAGACTGAAAGGGTGGTACCAGATACCGAGATCATGGTCTGTGAAGAAGTATTGTATAATCCTGAACTTGAAACGGTGATTGGGTGATAGTTTATTACACTATCAAAGGGTGAAACTGTCGAAGTCAGCAAATTGGATAAAGTCATTTCAATTAAAGTCTAGCAAACTTGGTTGTCTTTGTCTGGAAAGATGCGTACGGTACGCTATGTTGTACAAGGGCACGCTACGGCGTGAAAGGGCGTACACATCCACTACACGTGGCAGCAACAGTAATTGGTCTTTTACCATACATTTGCACAAACACGCATACTTATAAAATAGTACACATTATTGGTAGTTGCAACACATAGTCAGTTATGTCGAAATATAGTAGTATTTATATGTTATATCAGAGTTACATGCATATTAGTGAAATACACAGAACGGGTTAAAGGAATAACATCATGAGTGGTATCATAATGAACCTTGTTACATATCCTACTGTTTGGTGCGCTCTGCGAGGGAATCGCAGAGTGCATACGCAAGTTATGAATGATAGGGAATTATGAACTACTTAAGAGTAAGGAATTCTGGCGGGAAGAGCAGAGCATACCCCCTGCAGAGATGACCCCCTCCTTTGGATTCCTTAGGATGAACCAGCCAATGATTGACGACCCCTTGGACATTCCTGAGACCCGGACCAATAGATGCAAGCTATACCATCTTCATTGTATTACTGTATTTGATTGTGTATATAAGCAGCAGCTTGTGATCCAGAGTGCAGACTTCTTGTCCCCAGACTTCAGGATTGAATGACTGCACTGGATCCAGAGCGCCTGCGTTAAGTAACGGCTGTATTTACTATTACATCGCTTGAGCATATTTTTTCAACTTATTGCGAATAAATATTTGTGCGTTGGAAACACAAATCGAGGTTCGACAATCGTTATTGGTTAGCGACAATACGCACATTACATGGGATAAGGCACTAAAATAGTGTAGTATTGTTAAATGATAGAGAATATTACAGTGACTCAGAAAACAGAGTAATCCTTCTTGGTACATGGTTACAGTCACTGTAATATTCTCTATCATTTAACAATACTACACTATTTTAGTGCCTTATCCCATATGTTTTGTTCTAGATATCTTCCAGACCCCCATCTGGTGTAATGGGAATTGGCAGCAGCCTGGACATTGGAAAGTGTTCTCTAAACACCGACTTTTGGGACAATTATCATTGCTGAGTTATGGGCCATTTTATATTTATTTTTTGCTTGTGTATATATATATATATATATATATATATATATATATATATATATATATTATATATGGGTACACTATTAATACGATAGGCTATCACTATTGGAGGCTGTCCTGACTGTCAGTTTAGTGCAGCAATATTTGTAAGGACGGTTGTAACTGTTTGTACTCTGGATCAATCTCATATAGAACCAACATCTTTTCAACATTCAGCAATCAGACAATCTAATCACTCTGAAGATATCAACTCCTAGAAAACCAAAAGGAAGAGATGATAAAATAAGGTTCATTGTAACCGTTTGCTATGAATTGGTAGACATAAATAAAAAGGTTGACTGGGCTGCAGGTGGGAGATTTCCTAGCCAAAGGTGGGAGAATGCTGGGCCAAAGGAGAGGTTGTCGAGCCACAGGTCAGAGGTTGCCTGGCCGCAGGTGAGAAGTTCCCGGGCCACAGGTCAGAGGTTGCCTGGCCGCAGGTCAGAGGTCGCCTGGCCGCAGGTCAGAGGTTGCCTGGCCGCAGGTGAGAAGTTCCCGGGCCACAGGTCAGAGGTTGCCTGGCCGCAGGTGAGAAGTTCCCGGGCCGCAGGTCAGAGGTTGCCTGGCCGCAGGTGAGAAGTTCCCGGGCCGCAGGTCAGAGGTTGCCTGGCCGCAGGTCAGAGGTTGCCTGGCCGCAGGTGAGAAGTTCCCGGGCCACAGGTCAGAGGTTGCCTGGCCGCAGGTGAGAAGTTCCCGGGCCACAGGTCAGAGGTTGCCTGGCCGCAGGTGAGAAGTTCCCGGGCCGCAGGTCAGAGGCTGCCTGGCCGCAGGTGAGAAGTTCCCGGGCCGTAGGTCAGAGGTTGCCTGGCCGCGGGTGAGAAGTTCCCGGGCCGCAGGTCAGAGGTTGCCTGGCCGCGGGTGAGAAGTTCCCGGGCCGCAGGTCAGAGGTTGCCTGGCCGCGGGTGAGAAGTTCCCGGGCCGCAGGTCAGAGGTTGCCTGGCCGCGGGTGAGAAGTTCCCGGGCCGCAGGTCAGAGGTTGCCTGGCCGCGGGTGAGAAGTTCCCGGGCCGCAGGTCAGAGGTTGCCTGGCCGCGGGTGAGAAGTTCCCGGGCCGCAGGTCAGAGGTTGCCTGGCCGCAGGTCAGAAGTTCCCGGGCCACAGGTCAGAGGCTGCCTGGCCGCAGGTGAGAAGTCCCCTGGCCGCAGGTCAGAGGTTGCTTGGCCGCGGGTGAGAAGTTCCCGGGCCACAGGTCAGAGGTTGCCTGGCTGCAGGTGAGAAGTTCCCGGGCCACAGGTCAGAGGTTGCCTGGCCGCAGGTCAGAAGTTCCCGGGCCACAGGTCAGAGGCTGCCTGGCCGCAGGTGAGAAGTCCCCTGGCCGCAGGTCAGAGGTTGCCTGGCCGCGGGTGAGAAGTTCCCGGGCCGCAGGTCAGAGGTTGCCTGGCCGCGGGTGAGAAGTTCCCGGGCCACAGGTCAGAGGTTGCCTGGCCGCAGGTGAGAAGTTCCCGGGCCGCAGGTCAGAGGTTGCCTGGCCGCGGGTGAGAAGTTCTCGGGCCGCAGGTCAGAGGTTGCCTGGCCGCGGGTGAGAAGGTCCCGGGCCACAGGTCAGAGGTTGCCTGGCCGCAGGTGAGAAGTTCTCGGGCCACAGGTCAGAGGTTGCCTGGCCGCGGGTGAGAAGTTCTCGGGCCACAGATCAGAGGTTGCCTGGCCGCAGGTGAGAAGTTCCCGGGCCGCATGTGAGAAGTTCTCGGGCCGCAGGTCAGAGGTTGCCTGGCCGCGGGTGAGAAGTTCCCAGGCCGCAGGTCAGAGGTTGCCTGGCCGCGGGTGAGAAGTTCTCGGGCCGCAGGTCAGAGGTTGCCTGGCCGCAGGTGAGAACTTCTCGGGCCGCAGGTCAGAGGTTGCATGGCCGCGGATGAGAAGTTCCCGGGCCGCAGGTCAGAGGTTGCCTGGCCGCGGGTGAGAAGTTCTCGGGCCGCAGGTCAGAGGTTGCCTGGCCGCGGGTGAGAAGGTCCCGGGCCACAGGTCAGAGGTTGCCTGGCCGCGGGTGAGAAGTTCCCGGGCCGCAGGTGAGAAGTTCCCGGGCCGCAGGTCAGAGGTTGCCTGGCTGCAGGTGAGAAGTTCCCGGGCCGCAGGTCAGAGGTTGCCTGGCCGCAGGTCAGAGGTTGCCTGTCCGCGGGTGAGAAGTTCCCGGGCCGCAGGTCAGAGGTTGCCTGGCCGCAGGTGAGAAGTTCCCGGGCTGCAGGTCAGAGGTTGCCTGGCCGCAGGTGAGAAGTTCCCGGGCCGCAGGTCAGAGGTTGCCTGGCCGCAGGTGAGAAGTTCCCGGGCCGCAGGTCAGAGGTTGCCTGGCCGCGGGTGAGAAGTTCCCGGGCCGCAGGTGAGAAGTTCCCGGGCCGCAGGTCAGAGGTTGCCTGGCCGCAGGTGAGAAGTTCCCGGGCCGCAGGTCAGAGGTTGCCTGGCCGCAGGTGAGAAGTTCCCGGGCCGCAGGTCAGAGGTTGCCTGGCCGCAGGTCAGAGGTTGCCTGGCCGCAGGTGAGAAGTTCCCGGGCCGCAGGTCAGAGGTTGCCTGGCCGCAGGTGAGAAGTTCCCGGGCCGCAGGTCAGAGGTTGCCTGGCCGCGGGTGAGAAGGTCCCGGGCCGGAGGTCAGAGGTTGCCTGGCCGCAGGTCAGAGGTTGCCTGGCCGCAGGTGAGAAGGTCCCGGGCCGGAGGTCAGAGGTTGCCTGGCCGCAGGTCAGAGGTTGCCTGGCCGCGGGTGAGAAGGTCCCGGGCCACAGGTCAGAGGTTGCCTGGCCGCAGGTGAGAAGTTCTCGGGCCGCAGGTCAGAGGTTGCCTGGCCGCGGGTGAGAAGTTCTCGGGCCACAGGTCAGAGGTTGCCTGGCCGCAGGTGAGAAGTTCCCGGGCCGCAGGTGAGAAGTTCTCGGGCCGCAGGTCAGAGGTTGCCTGGCCGCGGGTGAGAAGTTCCCAGGCCGCAGGTCAGAGGTTGCCTGGCCGCGGGTGAGAAGTTCTCGGGCCGCAGGTCAGAGGTTGCCTGGCCGCGGGTGAGAAGGTCCCGGGCCACAGGTCAGAGGTTGCCTGGCCGCGGGTGAGAAGTTCCCGGGCCGCAGGTGAGAAGTTCCCGGGCCGCAGGTCAGAGGTTGCCTGGCCGCAGGTCAGAGGTTGCCTGTCCGCGGGTGAGAAGTTCCCGGGCCACAGGTCAGAGGTTGCCTGGCCGCAGGTGAGAAGTTCCCGGGCCGCAGGTCAGAGGTTGCCTGGCCGCAGGTGAGAAGTTCCCGGGCCGCAGGTCAGAGGTTGCCTGGCCGCGGGTGAGAAGTTCCCGGGCCGCAGGTGAGAAGTTCCCGGGCCGCAGGTCAGAGGTTGCCTGGCCGCAGGTGAGAAGTTCCCGGGCCGCAGGTCAGAGGTTGCCTGGCCGCAGGTGAGAAGTTCCCGGGCCGCAGGTCAGAGGTTGCCTGGCCGCGGGTGAGAAGGTCTCGGGCCGGAGGTCAGAGGTTGCCTGGCCGCAGGTCAGAGGTTGCCTGGCCGCAGGTGAGAAGGTCCCGGGCCGGAGGTCAGAGGTTGCCTGGCCGCAGGTCAGAGGTTGCCTGGCCGCGGGTGAGAAGGTCCCGGGCCACAGGTCAGAGGTTGCCTGGCCGCAGGTGAGAAGTTCTCGGGCCACAGGTCAGAGGTTGCCTGGCCGCGGGTGAGAAGTTCTCGGGCCACAGGTCAGAGGTTGCCTGGCCGCAGGTGAGAAGTTCCCGGGCCGCAGGTGAGAAGTTCTCGGGCCGCAGGTCAGAGGTTGCCTGGCCGCGGGTGAGAAGTTCCCAGGCCGCAGGTCAGAGGTTGCCTGGCCGCGGGTGAGAAGTTCTCGGGCCGCAGGTCAGAGGTTGCCTGGCCGCAGGTGAGAAGTTCTCGGGCCGCAGGTCAGAGGTTGCCTGGCCGCGGGTGAGAAGTTCCCGGGCCGCAGGTCAGAGGTTGCCTGGCCGCGGGTGAGAAGTTCTCGGGCCGCAGGTCAGAGGTTGCCTGGCCGCGGGTGAGAAGGTCCCGGGCCACAGGTCAGAGGTTGCCTGGCCGCGGGTGAGAAGTTCCCGGGCCGCAGGTGAGAAGTTCCCGGGCCGCAGGTCAGAGGTTGCCTGGCCGCAGGTCAGAGGTTGCCTGTCCGCGGGTGAGAAGTTCCCGGGCCACAGGTCAGAGGTTGCCTGGCCGCAGGTGAGAAGTTCCCGGGCCGCAGGTCAGAGGTTGCCTGGCCGCAGGTGAGAAGTTCCCGGGCCGCAGGTCAGAGGTTGCCTGGCCGCAGGTGAGAAGTTCCCGGGCCGCAGGTCAGAGGTTGCCTGGCCGCAGGTGAGAAGTTCCCGGGCCGCAGGTCAAAGGTTGCCTGGCCGCGGGTGAGAAGTTCCCGGGCCGCAGGTGAGAAGTTCCCGGGCCGCAGGTCAGAGGTTGCCTGGCCGCAGGTGAGAAGTTCCCGGGCCGCAGGTCAGAGGTTGCCTGGCCGCAGGTGAGAAGTTCCCGGGCCGCAGGTCAGAGGTTGCCTGGCCGCAGGTGAGAAGTTCCCGGGCCGCAGGTCAGAGGTTGCCTGGCCGCAGGTGAGAAGTTCCCGGGCCGCAGGTCAGAGGTTGCCTGGCCGCAGGTGAGAAGTTCCCGGGCCGCAGGTCAGAGGTTGCCTGGCCGCGGGTGAGAAGGTCCCGGGCCGGAGGTCAGAGGTTGCCTGGCCGCAGGTCAGAGGTTGCCTGGCCGCAGGTGAGAGGGTCCCGGGCCGGAGGTCAGAGGTTGCCTGGCCGCGGGTGAGAAGGTCCCGGGCCGGAGGTCAGAGGTTGCCTGGCCGCAGGTGAGAAGTTCCCGGGCCGCAGGTCAGAGGTTGCCTGGCCGCAGGTGAGAAGGTCCCGGGCCGGAGGTCAGAGGTTGCCTGGCCGCGGGTGAGAAGGTCCCGGGCCGGAGGTCAGAGGTTGCCTGGCCGCAGGTGAGAAGGTCCCGGGCCGGAGGTCAGAGGTTGCCTGGCCGCAGGTGAGAAGGTCCCGGGCTGGAGGTCAGAGGTTGCCTGGCCATCTGTTGCCCACTGCTGGCTTAGACTCTGCAATGAGAACGGATTTTCATAATTACACTGTCAGCCAGAGAGTCAGAGCACTATGGTTATACTGCTAGCAATCTATTTAGATGCAGAATATATGTAAGAAGATAGAGCAAACTGACAGCCATTAGTAAAGTGCGTGTGTGTAAATACTATCACATCACTAATGTATATGAAGTGTGTAAATGTCACCTGAGAGAAAGTATATGATTGTGAGAGGACAATATGTATCACAGTAACAAACTGAATAGGTCGCTGTTTAACAAAAAACAAATATCATTGTATCAGTGAACACAAAGAAGTCTCAGAAAAAGACTCAAATCATCAAGGGAAATTGTTACACCCAATGACAAAAATAATATTAATATAAGAATTTAAATCATTATTAGAAAGATTTATGCTCTGAATTATAGTGGTCTACTACTAACACCAACGTGTGTCTATTTTCTCAGATAACACAAAAAGGAATCTAATTATGTAACTCGCTGTCACTTTGTGGGGTAATAAGGTGCATGGGTTAGACAGGATACCTCTATATCTAGCACTGATTAACTCTTAGGTGTGACCAGAGGCTCCACGCTCATGCAGGTTTGGGAACTTAGGATGCAGAGCAAACAAGAGGTCTCAACGATTTGGGTGTCAGACACGCTCTAAAAAACGGAACTCTTTTATTAAAACCCCTTCATAGTCCAGTACATTGCAATAAAATAAAGAAAATATATATCTAATTATTCCTCTCGCCAAGTCATCATCGTCATCACCGTTATCAGCAACATCGTCATGATGCATGAGAACACACTAGGCTGCTTGCTACACATTATCATTGGATGTGAGTGAGGTATGAGGTACACTCTGCCCCATGTTATACAGTATTACTGTAGGTGAGGTATGAGGTACACAGTATTACTGGAGGTGTGGTATGAGGTACACAGTATTAATGGAGGTGAGGTATGAGGTACACAGTATTACAGGATATTAGGTATGCGGTACACAGTATAACGGGAGGTGAGGTATGAGGTACAAAGTATTACTGAAGGTGAGGTATGAGGTAAACAGTAATACGGGAGGTGAGGTATGAGGTACACAGTATTACAGGAGGTGAGGTATGAGGTACACAGTATTACTGGAGGTGAGGTATGAGGTACACAGTATTACAGGAGGTGAGGTATGAAGTACACAGTATTACTGGAGGTGAGGTATGAGGTACACTCTGCCCCATGTTATACAGTATTACTTGAGGTGAGGTATGAGGTATGAGGTATGAGGTACACTCTGCCTCATGTTATACAGTATTACAGGAGGTGAGGTATGATGTACACAGTATTACGGGAGGTGAGGTATGAGGTACACAGTATTACTGGAGGTGAGGTACGAGGTACACTGTATTACTGGAGGTGTGGTATGAGGTACACAGTATTACTGGAGGTGAGGTATGAGGTACACAGTATTACAGGAGGTGAGGTATGAGGTACACAGTATTACTGGAGGTGAGGTATGAGGTACACTCTGCCCCATGTTATACAGTATTACTGGAGGTGAGGTATGAGGTACACTCTGCCCCATGTTATACATTATTACTGGAGGTGAGGTATGAGGTACACTCTGCCCCATGTTATACAGTATTACTGGAGGTGAGGTATGAGGTACACTCTGCCCCATGTTATACAGTATTACTGGAGGTGAGGTATGAGGTACACTCTGCCTCATGTTATACATTATTACTGGAGGTGAGGTATGAGGTACACTCTGCCTCATGTTATAATGTATTACTGGTGGTGATGTAAGAGGTACACTCTGCCCCATGTTATACAGTATTACTGGAGATGAGGTATGAGGTACACAGTATTACGGGAGGTGAGGTATAAGGAACACAGTATTACAGGAGGTGAGGTATGAGGTACACAGTATTACTGGAGGTGAGGTATGAGGTACACAGTATTACAGGAGGTGAGGTATGAAGTACACAGTATTACTGGAGGTGAGGTATGAGGTACACTCTGCCCCATGTTATACAGTATTACTTGAGGTGAGGTATGAGGTATGAGGTACACTCTGCCCCATGTTATACAGTATTACTGGAGGTGAGGTATGAGGCACACTCTGCCCCATGTTATACAGTATTACTGGAGGTGAGGTATGAGGTACACAGTATTACTGGAGGTGAGGTATGAGGTACACAGTATTACTGGAGGTGAGGTATGAGGTACACTCTGCCTCATGTTATACATTATTATTGGAGGTGAGGTATGAGGTACACCGTATTAATGGAGTTGAGGTATGAGGTACACAGTATTACGGGAGGTGAGGTATGAGGTACACAGTATTACGGGAGGTGAGGTATGAGGTACACAGTATTACAGGAGGTGAGGTATGAGGTACACAGTATTACTGGACGTGTGGTATGAGGTATGAGGTACACAGTATTAATGGAGGTGAGGTATGAGGTACACAGTATTACAGGAGATTAGGTATGCGGTACACAGTATAACGGGAGGTGAGGTATGAGGTACAAAGTATTACTGGAGATGAGGTATGAGGTACACAGTATTACGGGAGGTGAGGTATGAGGTACACAGTATTACAGGAGGTGAGGTATGAGGTACACAGTATTACTGGAGGTGAGGTATGAGGTACACAGTATTACAGGTGAGGTATGAGGTACACAGTATTACTGGAGGTGAGGTATGAGGTACACTCTGCCCCATGTTATACAGTATTACTTGAGGTGAGGTATGAGGTACACTCTGCCCCATGTTATACAGTATTACTGGAGGTGAGGTATGAGGTACACTTTGCCCCATGTTATACAGTATTACGGGAGGTGAGGTATGAGGTACACTCTGCCCCATGTTATACAGTATTACTTGAGGTGAGGTATGTGGTACACTCTGCCTCATGTTATACAGTATTACTGGAGGTGAGGTATGAGGTATGAGGTACACTCTGCCCCATGTTATACAGTATTACTGGAGGTGAGGTATGAGGTACACTTTGCCCCATGTTATACAGTATTACTGGAGGTGAGGTATGAGGTACACTTTGCCCCATGTTATACAGTATTACGGGAGATGAGGTATGAGGTACACTCTGCCCCATGTTATACAGTATTACTTGAGGTGAGGTATGAGGTATGAGGTACACTCTGCCCCATGTTATACAGTATTACTGGAGGTGAGGTATGAGGTATGAGGTACACTCTGCCCCATGTTATACAGTATTACTGGAGGTGAGGTATGAGGTACACTCTGCCCCATGTTATACAGTATTACTGGAGGTGAGGTATGAGGTACACAGTATTACTGGAGGTGAGGTATGAGGTACACTCTGCCCCATGTTATACAGTATTACTGGAGGTGAGGTATGAGGTACACTCTGCCCCATGTTATACAGTATTACTGGAGGTGAGGTATGAGGTACACAGTATTACTGGAGGTGAGGTATGAGGTACACTCTGCCCCACTCTGCCCCCTGTGGTTATTACTGGGAACTGAATGTCAGTAATGAGACCTTACCGTCAGTAGAGAACAATGTATCCCGGATTTTTATGTCTCTAACCGTCTCCTCCCAGTGTTCCCTGTAACATCTTGGTCACAAGAAAAATGGCCAATGTCACATGACTCTATCTTTAACGATATCATTGGTTACTCTATGGCTCAGCTGCTTTTGGGCGGAAGTTACACCTTGTGTGGGCGGAAGTTACACCTAGTGTGGGCGGAAGTTACACCTAGTGAGGGCGGAATAAAGAGAAGATAATCAGCAGAGAGCAAGAGGTGAGACCCTATAAGAGACAGCTTCATATCTGCTAGAGACAGCTCCTCACTGTGCTAGAGACAGCGCCTCACTGTGCTAGAGTGCTGAGACCCACTGGAATAGAGACAGCTCCCCACTGTGCTAGAGACAGCTGAGACTGCTCCCCACTGTGCTAGAGTGCTGAGACCCACTGTAATAGAGACAGCTCCTCACTGTGCTAGAGAGAGCTCCCCACTGTGCTAGAGTGCTGAGACCCACTGTTATAGAGACAGCCCCTCACTGTGCTAGAGACAGCTCCTCACTGTGCTAGAGTGCTGAAACCCACTGTGCTAGAGACAGCTGAGACTGCTCCTCACTGTGCTAGAGTGCTGAGACCCACTGGAATAGAGACAGCTCCCCACTGTGCTAGAGACAGCTGAAACTGCTCCCCACTGTGCTAGAGACAGCTCCCCACTGTGCTAGAGACAGCTGAGACTGCTCCTCAGTGTGCTAGAGACAGCTCCTCACTGTGCTAGAGACAGCTCCCCACTGTGCTAGAGACAGCTGAGACTGATCCCCACTGTAATAGAGACAGCTCCCCACTGTGCTAGAGACAGCTGAGACTGGTCCCCACTGTAATAGAGACAGCTCCCCACTGTGCTAGAGACAGCTGAGACTGCTCACTGTGCTAGAGTGCTGAGACCCACTGTAATAGAGACAGCTCCCCACTGTGCTAGAGACAGTTGAGACTGCTCCTCACTGTGCTAGAGTGCTGACACCCACTGTGTTAGAGAGAGCTCCCCACTGTGCTAGAGACAGCTGAGATTGCTCCTCACTTTGCTAGAGTGCTGAGACCCACTGTGCTAGAGACAGCTCCTCACTGTGCTAGAGAGCGCTCCCCACTGTGCTAGAGAGAGCTCCCCACTGTGCTAGAGACAGCAGCCCACTGTGCTAGAGTGCTGAGACCCACTGTAATAGAGAGAGCTCCTCACTGTGTTAGAGAGAGCTCCCCACTGTGCTAGAGTGCTAAGACCCACTGTAATAGAGACAGCTCCCCACTGTGCTAGAGTGTTGAGACCCACTGTAATAGAGAGAGCTCCCCACTGTGCTAGAGACAGCTCCTCACTGTGCTAGAGACAGCTGAGACTGCTCCCCACTGTGCTAGAGTGCTGAGACCCACTGTAATAGAGAGAGCTCCTCACTGTGCTAGAGACAGCTGAGACTGCTCCTCACTGTGCTAGAGTGCTGAGACCCACTGTAATAGAGAGAGCTCCCCACTGTGTTAGAGACAGCTGAGACTGCTCCCCACTGTGCTAGAGACAGCTCCTCACTGTGCTAGAGTGCTGACACCCACTGTGTTAGAGAGAGCTCCCCATTGTGCTAGAGACAGCTGAGATTGCTCCTCACTTTGCTAGAGTGCTGAGACCCACTGTGCTAGAGAGAGCTCCCCACTGTGCTAGAGTGCTGAGACCCACTGTAATAGAGAGAGCTCCCCACTGTGCTAGAGTGCTAAGACCCACTGTAATAGAGACAGCTCCCCACTGTGCTAGAGTGCTGAGACCCACTGTAATAGAGAGAGCTCCCCACTGTGCTAGAGACAGCTGAGACTGCTCCCCACTGTGCTAGAGACAGCACCCCACTGTGCTAGAGTGCTGAGACCCACTGTAATAGAGATAGCTTCCCACTGTGCTAGAGACAGCTCCTCACTGTGCTAGAGACAGCTGAGACTGCTCCCCACTGTGGTAGAGACAGCTGAGGTTGTTCCCCACTGTGGTAGAGACAGCAGAGACCGTTCCCCCGCTGTGCTACAGAGATTTCTGTTTCCTGTCTCTCATGATCTCATCCTTCTGTATATTACTCCAGGTGTTGCAGTGGTCACGTTGAGTCCATCTCAGAGTGAATGGAGTCCTTAAACTCTGTCGAGGATCCGCAGTTGGAAGATGGCGATGAGGATAATGTTCTGCTGGACGATGGTGATGAGGAAGATATAGATTTGGAACAAAACCCATTTGATGGGCTTCCATTTTCCTCTCGGTATTACCAGCTTTTTGCCAGACGCCGTTTATTACCTATTTGGGGTGTAAAGTACCAGTTCATGGAGAGCCTACAAAGCAGTAACATTGTGCTCTTGTCTGCAGAACCTGGATCCGGCAAAAGTACACAGGTGAACGTGGTATTTATTTCCCATTATCACACGGCCGCTGCTTGGATAGATTCTTTCTCTTCTTAGTGTATTCACTAATTATGTGGTGATTACAGACACTGTGCTAGTTCCTGACTCTGGGCAGTTGGTGATTACAGACACTGTGCTAGTTCCTGGTTCTGGGCAGTTGGTGATTACAGACACTGTGCTAGTTCCTGGCTCTGGGCAGTTGGTGATTACAGACACTGTGCTAGTTCCTGGATCTGGGCAGTTGGTGATTACAGACTCTGCTAGTTCCTGGCTCTGGGTAGTTGGTGATTACAGACACTGTGCTAGTTCCTGGCTCTGGGCAGTTAGTGATTACAGACACTGTGCTAGTTCCTGGATCTGGACAGGTGGTGATTACAGACACTGTGCTAGTTCCTGGCTCTGGGCAGTTGGTGATTACAGACACTGTGCTAGTTCCTGGCTCTGGGCAGTTGGTGATTACAGACACTGTGCTAGTTCCTGGCTCTGGGCAGTTGGTGATTACAGGCACTGTGCTAGTTCCTGGCTCTGGGCAGTTGGTGATTACAGACACTGTGCTAGTTCCTGGCTCTGGGCAGTTGGTGATTACAGACACTGTGCTAGTTCCTGGCTCTGGGCAGTTAGTGATTACAGACTCTGCTAGTTCCTGGCTCTGGGCAGTTGGTGATTACAGACACTGTGTTAGTTCCTGGCTCTGAGCAGTTAGTGATTACAGACTCTGCTAGTTCCTGGCTCTGGGCAGTTGGTGATTACAGACACTGTGCTAGTTCCTGGCTCTGGGCAGTTGGTGATTACAGACACTGTGCTAGTTCCTGGCTCTGGGCAGTTGGTGATTACAGACACTGTGCTAGTTCCTGGATCTGGGCAGTTGGTGATTACAGACACTGTGCTAGTTCCTTGGTCTGGGCAGTTGGTGATTACAGACACTGTGCTAGTTCCTGGCTCTGGACAGTTGGTGATTACAGACACTGTGCTAGTTCCTGGCTCTGGGCAGTTGGTGATTACAGACACTGTGGTAGTTCCTGGCTCTGGACAGTGGGTGATTACAGACGCTGTGCTAGTTCCTGGCTCTGGGCAGTTGGTGATTACAGACTCTGCTAGTTCCTGGCTCTGGGCAGTTGGTGATTACAGACACTGTGCTAGTTCCTGGCTCTGGGCAGTTGGTGATTACAGACACTGTGCTAGTTCCTGGCTCTGGGTAGTTGGTGATTACAGACACTGTGCTAGTTCCTGGCTCTGGGCAGGTGGTGATTACAGACACTGTGCTAGTTCCTGGCTCTGGGCAGTTGGTGATTACAGGTACTGTGCTAGTTCCTGGATCTGGGTAGTTGGTGATTACAGACACTGTGGTAGTTCCTGGCTCTGGGCAGTTGGTGATTACAGACACTGTGCTAGTTCCTGGCTCTGGACAGTTGGTGATTACAGACACTGTGCTAGTTCCTGGCTCTGGACAGTTGGTGATTACAGACACTGTGCTAGTTCCTGGCTCTGGGCAGTTGGTGATTACAGACACTGTGCTAGTTCCTGGATCTGGGCAGTTGGTGATTACAGACACTGTGCTAGTTCCTGACTCTGGGCAGTTGGTGATTACAGACACTGTGCTAGTTCCTGGCTCTGGGCAGGTGGTGATTACAGACACTGTGCTAGTTCCTGGCTCTGGGCAGGTGGTGATTACAGACACTGTGCTAGTTCCTGGATCTGGGCAGTTGGTGATTACAGACACTGTGCTAGTTCCTGGCTCTGGGCAGTTGGTGATTACAGACACTGTGCTAGTTCCTGGCTCTGGACAGTTGGTGATTACAGACACTGTGCTAGTTCCTGGCTCTGGGCAGTTGGTGATTACAGATACTGTGCTAGTTCCTGGCTCTGGACAGTTGGTGATTACAGACACTGTGCTAGTTCCTGGCTCTGGGCAGTTGGTGATTACAGGTACTGTGCTAATGCCTTTCTTGATCATTTGCACATTGTGCAGAATATAATGATGGGACCGTCACACTCCTCGCCCCTGTTTATTATTATTATTATTATTATTATTATTATTACCATTTATATAACGCCACTAATTCCGCAGCGCTGTACAAAGAACTCACTCACATCAGTCCCTGCCCCATTGTAGCTTACAGTCTAAATTCCATAACACACACACACGCATACACAGACACACAGACTAGGGTCATTTTTTAATAGCAGCCAATTAACCTACCAGTATGTTTTTGGAGTGTGGGAGGAAACCGGAGCACCCGGATGAAACCCACGCAAACACGGGGAGAACATACAAACTCCACACAGATAAGGCCATGGTCGGGAATTGAACTCATGATCCCAGTGCTGTGAGGCGGAAGTTCTAACCACTGAGCCATCGAGATGCCCTGAGCCCAGTACTTGAACGGTTTCCCTACTGTTGATGCCTAAGCCACACTCCTATCAGTTCTGTTCCACCATTATCGGGGACCTCCAGACTGTCAGTTCGGTTTCACTGTTCACGGGGTCGTCATCTGGTTAATATATGTATAATTTCTCTTTCCTCCCATTGGGGGACACTGCGAGACATTGGGGTATAGTAGTGGGCTCAGGAGTCTTGTCACTTTTACTTGTTAAGTCTGTGCACTCCTCCTCTACTTAACCCCCCCTCTCAGAGAGATCCTCAGTTTTTTGTAAGTGACTTGGAGCTAAGGTCACTGGACTGTAGGCTCCTGCCTGTACTCTATTAGTCTTTATAGATATAACATGTTTTTATTTTTTCTTTCCCTTAGGTGCAGCGCGGGACTCCAGCCTAAGACCCAGGAGAGTGAGTAGGACGCAGCTCTGCTCACTCGGGGTCCCAGCGCAGGTAAGAGAAGCCGGGGCTCACTTACCTTCACCTTCTGCCGGTATTTCCCCTTAGAGTAGCACAGGACTCCAGCATAGCGGACAAGGGGAGAGAGATGGCAGTCAGCTTCTCCTCCCATGCCGCTTCAGATGCCGGCAGGTCCCCGCTCGCCTCTATGGCAACGAGCAGCTAGGAAAAGAGGGGACAAGCGGCGCTCACACTCATTTAGAGGTGAGGTGGCCGTTTTTCATGACTCGCGCTCCTGGGCATTATAGGTGGATACAGCGCGAGTCCAGCGCTTCATGGTGGCCATTTTTGCGAGGTCAGGATGGCGCCTGAAGGCGGAGGCAAGCAGGGTGGACAGAAGCAGCAGGAAGGGGAGGAGAAGTAATGACAACTTCCTCCTCCCAGGCTGTATTTCCCCGCGCACAGGATCCAGTCT
This sequence comes from Mixophyes fleayi, assembly GCF_038048845.1. NCBI lineage: Eukaryota > Metazoa > Chordata > Amphibia > Anura > Limnodynastidae > Mixophyes > Mixophyes fleayi. The sequence continues at coordinate 1,106,297 of NC_134402.1, forward strand.
ACTCGTGGGAACACGGAAGTAAACAGCGTGTCAGCGCTGGCCAGATCCTCTGCTTTGCCTCTCCTCTACCGACAGACATAACTGCCTTACAGATTAACAGGCTTGTATGACTAATGGAGTATTTTGTGGAGGTTTTACATATGTATGCTTTTGTCATGGGAGTTATTTCATGTTACAGGAATTTTCACAGACAGTACTGTATAACTTTTTGTTTGTTGTTATTTGGAGTGGTGCTCTTTTTCTAAAGAGACTTCCTAGCACAAGAGACTTTTTTTATAGTCTCATTTTGTCTATATTTCTTTTTATAATTATTTTAAGAAATAGGACAATGGCTGAGAAGGGGACAGCTAAAGGCAAGGGACGCTCTGGGCCTTCTGTTATGTATTTTACCTGTTCAAAATGTAATATAAAACTTTCTGTTGGGCACACAGACCGGGACGCCCTTTGCGCAGCTTGTACTGCGGAGGCTCAGGTGCGTGACAGCCCAGTCCGGGCGGTATATCGCCTGCAGTGGTGGAACCGCCTTGGCTGCAATCCTTCTCTTCAGCTGTGGAAAGACTGACGACAGTTATGCTGCGCGTGACAGAGGTACGTGAGAACACTATCCCACTTACACGCATAGGCAGTCAGTCTGAGGAATATGCTTCCACATCACAGGAGGGCTCATCCCAGAGGGAAGACAGGTTATTATCCGTTTCCCAGAGGAGTAAGAGACACAGGTCTGGACCTAGAACAGGATTCAGATCTCTCCTCGGCAGAGGAAGGTGAGGTAGATTTGAACCCGGAAGGGGAATGTCGTTATGACTCTGACTCAGTTTCCACTAGTGTGGATGGTTTCATTTTAGGAATCAGGCATACATTAGGGTATGCTGATCCTGAGCCCTCAGCGCCCATGGGGGTCTCTCTATTTAAAAGAGCTAAGGCGCAGTTGGCTACATTCCCCCATTCTCCAGAGATGTTGGAGATTATATTTGAGGCTTGGCAGCGACCAAGTAAACAATTTATGATGCCAGGAAAGTTCAAATCCCTTTATCCTCTGCCAGCTGAGGACACGGTAAGGTGGGAATCATCTCCTAAGGTGGATACCCCGGTGGCCCGTTTAGCTTCTTCATCTACTATTCTTGTCCAAGAACGGATAACCCTCAGGGATTACACAGATAAAAAGTGTGATTCTGCTCTTCGCTCAGCATACACGGCTGTGGGAAGTATGTTTAGACCCAATATGGCTGTGGCCTGGGCCAACAAGGCCGTGCAGTTATGGATGGAAGCTTTGATTAAAGGGCTTAGAGATAATATTCCGTGTACAGAGCTCTTACAGATGGCAGAGCAGGTACTGGAGACCTCAGAGTATGTGGCAAACGCAGCTATGGATGCGGTGTCAGTGAATGCTAAGGCATCTGCCCTGATTGTAGCAGCTCGGCGTAACCTATGGTTACGGACATGGTCGGTGGATGCAGACTCTAAAAGGGCTTTAGAGAATCTACCCTTTGACGGCTTAACCCTATTCGGGGCGGAGCTTGAGAGGGTCATTCAGGAGACCACAGGGGGAAAGAGCACTTCTCTCCCTACTGCTCCGAACAGGTCCCGTCACGGAAGGTTTCGTTCCTTTCGGAAGTTCTCCCGAGGGGGAGGTACCGTTAATAGAGGGCAATACTCAGCGCCTAGGGCTCCTGCTATCAGAGGCAGAGGAGGTAGAGGTGGAGGTTGAGCAGATAAGCCCTCCGCATGAAGGGGTTGTTCAGGGGGAGCATCAAGTAGGAGCTCGTCTCCTTCAGTTCAGAGATCAGTGGTGGATATCCACGCCAGATCTCTGGATTCGAGGGATTGTATCCAGGGGCTATGTAATAGACCTTGCCCACTCCCCCCCGTCACAGATTTTTTATCACCCCTCTCCCCTCTTGTCCCCTCAGACGGGTGGCGCTTCAGGAGGCTATTCAAAGACTTCTAACAGCGCAGGTTGTTGTTCAGGTGCCTCCTCTAGAAAGAGGTCTAGGTTTTTACTCGAACCTGTTTCTGGTACCAAAGCCAGATGGGTCCTTCCGGCCCATTCTGAATCTTCGGTCATTAAACAAACATCTGACTATTCAGAAATTCCGTATGGAATCCCTTCGCTCTGTAATAGCAGGAATGGAGAAGGGGGAGTTCTTGGCGTCCATAGACATCAAGGATGCCTACCTACATGTACCAATATGGGAGGGACATCAGTCTCTCCTTCGGTTTGCAGTGGGAGACGCACAGTTCCAGTTCAGGGCTCTCCCTTTCGGTCTGGCTACTGCTCCCAGAGTCTTTACCAAGATTATGGCCATCATGGCAGGTCTGTTGCGTCAGAAGGGTATAACAATTATACCTTATCTAGACGACCTTCTATTGAAGGCACGATCGGCAGTTCTTCTGTCTCACCATGTGCAGATAGTAATACAGTTTCTTCAGAGTCACGGCTGGGTGTTGAATTTACCCAAGTCATATCTTGTTCCAGCCCAACAAATGTGTTTCCTGGGTCTGCTTTTCAATACTCAGTCTCTGAGAGTTTACCTACTAAGGGAAAAAGTCTTAGCCCTGTGGAAAAGGACCAGAGTCATTCTAGTAAAAAAGAAAGTCTCAGTCCTCAGTTGCATGAAACTCTTGGGGACAATGGTCTCGGTTTTTGAAGCAGTCCCTTTTGCACAGTTTCATTCCCGTCCACTTCAGGCAGAGATCTTACTCAAGTGGTCAGGGTCTCAGAAGAACTTGGACAAGCAGATTATTCGTCTGTCCAGATCCACAAGGCTGTCTCTTGTCTAGTGGATGTCCCAAACCAATCTGGAAAAGGGTCAATCCTTACAGACCTGGGCTTGGACTCTAGTCACAACAGACGCAAGTCTGTTGGGATGGGAAGGTGTTACAGGAACTCTGAGGCTTCAGGGTCTCTGGTCCCCTCAAGAATCACTTCTCCCAATAAACTTACTAGAGCTCAGAGCAGTGTACAATACTCTGATAGGAGCCCAGAAATTTCTAAGAGGAAAGCCACTACAAATTCAGTCCGACAACGCCACCACGGTGGCATACATAAACCACCAGGGGGGCACTCGCAGTGCGGCTGCCATGCGAGAGACCAGGCGCATTTTGTCTTGGGCAGAGCATCAAGTGCCCAAGATTTCGGCCATTCACATTCCGTGGGTGAAGAATTGGGAAGCAGACTTCCTCAGCAGACACTCACTTCATCCCGGAGAATGGGCTTTGAACAGTCAGATCTTCTCCCTTCTGGTGAACCGTTGGGGCTTCCCGGACATAGATCTGATGGCGTCCAGGCTGAACCATCAGGTTCCACGCTATGACGCAAGAGCTCGAGACCCAGGGGCGGAAATAATAGATGCCATGTCAGCTCCATGGCCATATCAGATGGTGTATCTTTTTCCTCCAATACCTATGATTGCCCGGGTTCTAAAGAAGTTGAAGAGTGAGAATGTTCCCGCTATTCTAATAGCTCCATTTTGGCCACGCAGAGCGTGGTTCTCAGATCTGCTATTATTAGCAGGGGCTCCTCCATTCCGGCTTCCCATGCGGGCAGATCTTCTGGTCCAGGGTCCATTCCCTTTCCAGGGTTTAGATCAGCTGGCTTTGACGGCCTGGCTACTGAAACCCTAATACTTAAAGCAAAGGGTTTCTCTCGAGGTTATATCTACCATGATTAAGGCCAGAAAGCCTTCTTCTTCCTCTATATATTATAGAGTGTGGAAGACATATATTTTGTGGTGTGAGTCTAAAAGATTCCAATCCTCTAGATTTAAGCTTTCTCGTGTGTTGGATTTTCTACAGGATGGGGTTCAGAGGGGTCTTTGTCTGGGCTCTCTCAAAGGCCAGATATCGGCCCTTTCTGTTTACTTTCAGAAAAAGATTGCAAGTTATTCTGACATTTAGATTTTCTTGCAAGGGGTGTTACATATGCAACCTCCATTTTTCCATCCTGTCGAGCCCTGGGACCTCAATTTGGTTCTTCGCGCTCTTTCTAAGCCTCCATTTGAACCTGTGGGGTCAATAGACTTAAGGTATCTTACGTAGAAGACATTGTTTTTGTTGGCGATAGCTTCTGCTCGCAGAGTGTCTGAGCTTGGAGCAATTCGCTGTGACCCTCCTTTTCTTATTTTCCACGCTGATAGGGCGGTCCTTCGTACTAAACCATCTTTCGTTCCTAAGGTGGTTTCCAGGTTTCACCTTAATCAGGAAATTGTTGTACCTGTGTTCAAGTCAAAAAAGGATTCTTCAGAAGGGTCTATGCAGTACTTGGATGTGGTACGAGCTCTACAGGCTTATGTAGACCGTACATCTCAGGTCAGAAAGACCAGAGATCTTTTTGTTTTATATGACGCAAACAAGAGGGGTTGGCCTACTTCAAAGCAGTCAATTGCCAGGTGGATCACGTCCACAATTCGAGAAGCTTACATTGCAGCTTCTCTGTCCATTCCAGGAAATTTGAAGGCGCATTCTACTAGGGCAGTAGGTGCCTCCTGGGCGGCCAGGCACGGGGCGTCTGCAGAGCAGTTGTGTAGAGCGGCGACTTGGTCTTCCGTCCACACTTTCTCTAAATTTTACAGACTTCAAGGCTTTGCGGCGGCTGATGCAAGCTTTGGTCGCAGGGTTATGCGTGCAGCTGGTCCAGAGCATTCCCACCCTTGAGGAAGCTTTGGTATATCCCCAATGTTTTGCAGTGTCCTCCAATGGCAGGAAAGAGAAAATAAGATTTTTACTCACCGTAAAATCCATTTCTCTGACTCATTGGGGGACACTGCGCACCCTCCCTTGCTCTGTATATAGTTCTGTGTGTGAAAACTTTGGTTATGGTTCTTTATAATTTAAGACCTGTCCAGGTTATATTACCTCCTTTACGTTCACTCTTGGTTATTCAAAACTGAGGATCTCTCTGAGAGGGGGGGTTAAGTAGAGGAGGAGTGCACACACTTAACAAGTTAAAGTGACAAGACTCCTGAGCCCACTACTATACTCCAATGTCTCTCAGTGTCCCCCAATGGAGTCAGAGAAATGGATTTTACGGTGAGTAAAAATCTTATTATTTCCTGATGTGGTATGTGTGAGGTAACGTGTTGGTGCGTTTCTCCCTCTCGCAGGTCCCCCAGTGGTGTACGGAGTTCACCCTCTCCCAGCAGTACAGCGAGGGCTCTGTCATTTGCTCCCAGCCATACGCGGCTGCCGCCGTCAGCTTAGCCCTCAGAGTGGCGGATGAGATGGATCTCAACTTGGGCCATGAAATTGGATTTTCAGTCCCACACGAAGACTGTACCTCCTCTGGTACTATACTGAGGTGAGCAGGGTATCGTTACATACGTCTTGGTGCAAATCATCATGTGTATTGTGGTTATCAGATCTCTACGTTGTATGTACTACGCTCTATACCCCACTGAAGACCCAAGGAATGGAAACCAGTGGAAGTCCTGCATTGGGTGTAATATAGAATAATATTAGATTGTAAGCTCTTATGAACAGGCACCTCCAGCTTCATTTTGCCTAACTTTTATGTCCCTGTTTTATGTATTCCTTATTTTCCCCTTACAAACCAACGACAAGAGTAATGACCCGTAAATGTAATGTGTGTTTAATGGAATCATTTCCACAGTCACACTACACAGAACATACTATACATGTTTACATGTAGCCAATTACAGCCTCTCCCGTTTTATTAGCAGCGGGATAGCGCTCAGACCCCCTAGTTACTGCGCGTACTTACAGCGGCTGTGCGTTATATCCTTATTTATTGCCTTACATGGCAGAATGAACATGGATTTATTCAGGAATTGTTACCACGGATCATCCCAAAATGCTTTGTAATATCTAATAAAAAAACAAGCGATAACCAGAGAACCGCTATAGTATAATACCGCAATTTATTCATAAAAAACATAAAACTGATTATAGCGTAAAATAAGAATAAAACGCTAATAATAATGACAACACCGTTCATGGCAATGTTGAGCTTCACACATACAAATCTCATGGTAATTGCTATTTCAGATCACAACACGAACGTGTGAATAGTTCCAGAACTTAATGGTACTATAGATTGTTGTAAGGATCTTAGCTTTAATTAAACGCAATGATTATTAGCAGATGTTGGTGGTGGTAAAAGACAACCATTCTTTGTTTAGATGTAGATCGTACTGTGCAGCTGCTCCACATCCAGTGCTTAATGATATTAGTCAGAAATATGGTAAAATAGGAATGATCCAAACCCTACATCTGACTTGGGATGAGAACAATCTTTTGGTATAATAACTGTTCAGTCTGTTCATGCTGAGTCGCAAAGGAACATAGATAGATATATATATATAATCTCTCATTATTATGGTAGATTTATAAGGCTCCACAGTGCTCCGCAGCGCTGTACAGTAGGGAAAACAGGACGTACATGAAACAGGGACGTGCATGAAACAGGGACGTGCATGAAACAGGGACGTGCATGAAACAGGGACGTGCATGAAACAGGGACGTGCATGAAACAGGGACGTGCATGAAACAGGGACGTGCATGAAACAGGGACGTGCATGAAACAGGGACGTGCATGAAACAGGGACGTGCATGAAACAGGGACGTGCATGAAACAGGACGATACATGAAACAGGACATACATGAAACAGGACGATACATGAAACAGGACGATACATGAAACAGGACGATACATGAAACAGGACGATACATGAAACAGGACGATACATGAAACAGGAACATACATGAAACGGGGACGATACATGAAACGGGGACGATACATGAAACGGGGACGATACATGAAACGGGGACGTACATGAAACGGGGACGTACATGAAACGGGACGATACATGAAACGGGGACGATACATGAAACGGGGACGATACATGAAACGGGGACGATACATGAAACGGGACGATACATGAAACGGGACATACATGAAACGGGGACGATACATGAAACGGGGACGATACATGAAACGGGGACGATACATGAAACGGGGACGATACATGAAACAGGACGTACATGAAACAGGACATACATGAAACAGGACATACATGAAACAGGACATACATGAAACAGGACGATACATGAAACAGGGACGTACATGAAAACGGACGTACATGAAAACGGACGTACATGAAAACGGACGTACATGAAACGGGACGATACATGAAACGGGACGAAGCATGAAACGGGACGATGCATGAAACGGGACGATACATGAAACGGGACGTACATGAAACAGGACGTACATGAAACAGGACGTACATGAAACAGGACGTACATGAAACAGGGACGTACATGAAACAGGGACGTACATGAAACAGGGACGTACATGAAACAGGACGATACATGAAACAGGACGATACATGAAACAGGACGATACATGAAACAGGGACGTACATGAAAACGGACGTACATGAAAACGGACGTACATGAAACAGGACGATACATGAAACAGGGACGTACATGAAAACGGACGTACATGAAACGGGACGATACATGAAACGGGACGATACATGAAACGGGACGATACATGAAACGGGACGATACATGAAACGGGACGATACATGAAACGGGGACGTACATGAAACGGGGACGTACATGAAACAGGGACGTACATGAAACAGGGGCATACAAGGTAGACAAAAAAAACACAAAAAAACACATGGCATTAAACAAAGGGTGTGGCGGACCCTGCTCATTACAGAGCTACATTCTAAGTGAAAGAGGGCACAGCTGAAACAAGAGGAGCGAGTGTGGCTCAGAGTGGAGATTGGGACAGATGTGAGGGTGCATTAGTGTGAATAGTGTTATCGGGGGTAAGGTCTAATAAAGAGATGGGTTTTCAAAGAGCGTCTAAAGATTTGAAGGCTGTGGGAAAGTCTGATTGAGCGTGGGAGGGAATTCCATAAGTGGGGAGCAGTACGGGAGAAGTCTTGTAGGTGGGAGTGAGAGGTGGTTACCAGAGACGAGACAAGGCGCAGGTCAGAGGTAGATCTAAGAGGGCGGGAGGGAGAGTATTTCGATATGAGATTTGAGCTGTATGTAGGGGTAGTGTTGTTGTTGAGGGCTTTGTAGGTAAGGGTGAGTAATTTGAATTTGATTCTGGAGGACACAGGGAGCCAGTGTAGGGATTTGCAAAGTGGTGCAGCAGATGTGGAGCAGTGAGAGAGAAAGATCAGTCTTGCAGCAGCATTTAGGATGGATAGAAGTGTGGATATACGGGTGTCAGGAATGCCAGATAGCAGGAGGTTGCAATAGTCAAGACGGGAGATGATGAGAGAATGGATAAGAGTTTTGGTACCATGTTGAGTAAGAAAAGGATTTATTCTGACAGTTATTAAGGTGGAGTCGACAGGACTGGGAGAGAGTCTGGATGTGAGGAATAAAGCAGAGGGCAGAGTGTGACACCGAGGCAGCGGGCTTGGGAGACTGAGGAAATTGTGGCGTTACTACAGTGAGGGAGATCTGAGGGCAGGTGGTGACTCTGGCAGGAGAGAAGATAATAAGTTCTGTTTTGAACATGTTGAGCATTAGGTAGTGTTGGGACATCCATGTGGAGATAGCAGAAAGACAGTTACACGAGATAGTACAGAAGGAGAGAGGTCAGAGGAAGAGATATAGATTTGGGTGTCATCAGCGTAGAGGTGATATTGGAGGCCGAATGGGCAAATTACTGCCCCAAGAGAAGAGGTGTGTAATGAAAAAAGTAAAGGGCCAAGAACAGAGCCTTGTGGGACCCCAACAGATAGCGGGAGTGGAGGGGAGGATGTGCCAGAGGGAGAAACACTAAAGGAGCCGTTCTATAGGTAGTAGGTGAACCAGAGGCTAATGGAGGGAATGGGGTGTAGGAGAAGAGGGTGATCAACAGTGTCAGAAGCAGCAGAGAGGTCCAGGAGAATGAGTATGGAGAAATGACCCTTAGACTTAGATCATTGGTCACTGTTGTGAGAGCAGTTTCAGTGGAATGTTGGTGACAGAAGCCGGATTGCAGAGAATGGAGAATGGAGTGAGAGGAGAGATAGTGAGACAGGCGTTTGGAGGAAAAGGACACTAGAGAAATAGGGCGGTAGCTAGAGAGGGAGGCTGGATCTAGAGATGGTTTCTGTAGAATTGGTGAGATGAGCGCATGTTTAAAGGAGGATGGAAATCTACCAGGGGAGAGAGACAGGTTGAAGAGGTGAGATAGAGGTGGGCATGCAGAGGAGGAGAGGGAGCGGAGACGTTGGGAGGAAATAAGATCGAGAGGACAGGTTTTAGGGTGAGATGATAAGATGAGTGCAGAGACTTTGTCACCAGTTACTGGAGAGAATAAACTAAGGGTGGATTGGGGAGTGTAGGTAAAGGTGGGCAGAGTGAGTGGAATTTGTCATGAGGAAATATCTTGTGGAATGGTATCATTTTTGTCTTTTATAAATAGGTGACAAAATCTTGGGCAGTGATGGAGGAGGTGCAGATGGGCAGAGAAGGAGGAGGTACAGGTGGGCAGAGAAGTGAGTTGAATGTGGCAAATAGGTGATGTGGGTTAGAAGACTGGGTGGATATTAAAGATTTGACGATTGTTTGGGATTGAAAGGGCAGCGCTGTAAGATGAGAGGATGGATTTATAGGGGAGGAAATCAGGATAGGAACGAGATTTCCTCAAGTGGCGCTCTGCAGTACAGGAGCACTTTTGTAGGTAGCGGATCTGTTTGTTGTACCATGGCTGGGGTTGGATCATCGGAGACTATATGTAGCAGCTGGAGCTGCATTGTCTATGGTCAAGTGTTTGTTATAGACAGGGGCAGCCTGATTAGGACAGCACAACGCTGTCATTGGAGAAAATAGTTGTTTTAGTGAAAATGAGAAGTGGATTGGGTTAAGAGGACTTAGGTGGTGTTGTGTACGTGTGTATTTGGTTGTAGGGGGAAGGGCATGAGGTACGGTGAGGCTGAAGGAAAGGAGGTTGTGGTCAGAGAGTGGGAAGGCTAATTGGACAAATTAGAGATGGAGCAGTAGTGGGAGAGGACAAGGTCAAGAGAGTGTCCATCACAGTGGGTGGGAGATGAGGTCCATTGGAAGAGACCAAAGGAGGAAGTAAGTGAAAGAAGTTTAGTGGTAGAAGAGACAGTGGGATTATCAATGGGAATGATGAAATCACCTAGTATGAAAGTAGTCAGGTCAGAGGATAGGAAAAAAGTGAGCCACACTGCAAAGTTGTCAAGGAATTGGGAAACTGAACCTGGTGGGCGATAAATGACAGCTACACGAAGGTGGAAAGGATAAAATAGACGGATAGTGTGGACTTCAAAGGAAAAAAATGAGAAGAAGGTTTCAGAGGGTAACTTGGAGAAAGTAGAATTCTTACTCAAACACCTTGTCTGTTTCTGTGTCTGGGGTTATGGCTGAGGGAGATTTCTCCGTAGGAGCTGCAGGGGATGTAGTGTCAGAAGAGGTGAGCCAGGTTCCTGTAATAGTAACGAGGTTGAAGGATTTTGTAATGAATAGATCATAAATGGATGCAAGTTTGTTGCAAACAGATCTGGCATTCCATAGTGCACAGGAGAAGGAAAGAGAGGGTAGTGGAGATATATGGAAAAGGATTGGTGGGATTGCAAGTACAGGTGGATGGAAAGGTTTGGGGTGGAGCAAGGAATGTGAGCAGATAATGGGGATTGTACAGGGACCAGACTTAAGTGAGTTGTTACCAGCAGCAATGAGTAGGTGCAGTGTGAGAAAGAGGACATGTGAGGAGGATTAGTGGGTGTGAGGTTTATTTCTGTTTATGTAGCTGGTGAGTGCGGCGGGCGAAGGAGACAAAACAGTTCATGTGTACAGACTAGCGAGGAGGGAAGTAGTGAAGGGGAATCATAATAGGGGAGGGAGAAATAGGATGATGGATAAAGAAGAGGAGTTTAGAAAGAAGTACGGTGACAGTGAATAGGAGAGAGTGTAAATTGAGTGGGTGCACGATGGAGAGATGTGAATGAATGTGTATTAGTTAGGGTAGGTAATGAGAGAGTGGAAAAGAACAATTGATTCAAATTTTTGCAGGACAATGGATGAGGTGAAGGATACTTTACCGCCCCCTGGCTGTGGTTAATGGAATAGGCAGTTTCTGCAGCTCTGACATGACGAGGTCCAGGAGGATGCTGACAGCTGGGTGCAGAGGGTCCAGCAGACAAACAGAGATGGTAACAGCGATCACAGCTGAGCTCTGTAGGTCCCACGGCTGAACAGAAATGGTAGACCAGTAGATCCTAAAATAGCTTTGTTTTTGGTATGAAGTTGATCCTCAGAGCTGCTGTGATGTTTGACAACAATATTCAGAAATATCCAAGAGTTATATTTGTGAGAATAAGGAAAAGTGGGAGCTGGGCAAAGAGCTGAGCCAGTGGGCAGCTTACTATAACTGCTGTCCTCATGCCACATATATAGAGAGCGTTATATATATATATAGTCAGTAAGCCTAGTATATAATAGTCACATTGTTACCAGACTGGTCGGGGGGGGTGGGGGGTACATTTGAGCACTCATGCTCCCTACGCTCGCTCCTCCGTGCAGGCTCCTAGATCCCAGTCACGGTGCTGACGGTGTGTCCTAGTGCAGATGTAATAGAAGAGGTCTGTGTACAGCTTGTGTAGCAGCAGCTGCAGCCAGATGTATTCTCAGAGATCACTATATAACAACACGTCTCGTCTACTCTTTGTAGACTCTTTCCAAGCCACGGGCTAGTGAGCCGACTGGTCGGCTTTGTAAAGTGCAAGCAGAACAAGTCTTTAATTGGCCGCAGTTGCAGCCTAATTGTTATACAAAGAATCAGATTAGATCCTTGATTCAAAAAGGTATAATATATAAATACACCAATCAAATATATTAATCTTGTATGTAATTAATTACATAAGCATTCAGCTCTTCTAATGAGTACGGTAATAGCCCAGAGCGGAGGTTATGTCATTGACTGGCACTTACCTTTGTACAATTAAAGTTTTTTTTAGTGGATTTCTAAATAAATACATCTGTTTGAATGGTTCTACAGTTAGTGCGCTATCAAACCAGAGCTTCATCAGGAAGATCAACGAACCGTGGAAGCAAATCTGATAAACTCTAAAATAACTTTTAATATCCCCCAGAGCTTTAAGTCCATCATAAAGAAATGAAGAGAATATGACATAACTGTAGATTTCTCTGTAACAGGCTGAGCACCTGTGAGGGAAAGGCCCGTGTTTTGGAGGCCACCATGAGGCACGAGGCATATTCTACCTTTGTAGAAATGGAAGAAACTGTCCATGGGACTGATAGATATTGATCAGTTAATAAATATGTGGTATATTTAGGAATGTAATGTGCTAATATTAATGTATAAAGTGTAGCACATGGTATTTCCGTGAACTATTCTGGGTGTTGCTACTTTACACTGAGCTGAATGGACAGAAGTTGCAGTGAATGTCTGACCACCTGTGTAAGTGGACTGAACAACATGTACCTTGGAGCTCAAAGCTTTAATCAGATGCTGCGTGTGCTTGAGCTTAGCACGCCCTTACTGTACCTGACTACGTGCATACTCCCATTCTCCTCCGCGTTACACCTATGACCTCACAGCCTTTGTGCTCGTAGAGGAATTACTTGCACTTGTGTTCTCTGCAGTATAGTCCAATTCTGGCCATGTGCAGAGCAATTTAACGCAAAACACACATGTATCGGCATTTACGGTCCTTAATTCTACTCTTTGTTAGAAAATCTGCGCACAGCACACAGCATATAATGATTGTCCGAAAACAAGCACTCTGTATATTTCAGTAATCAAGAGCAGTCAGGAAAAAACACAGACTCTGAGGTAATGCAGTGATGAGTATTCAGCTAAAAGACAATGCAGGAATATAACAGTCTTTGTTGCACTACAGATATTTCTCTTTCCTGCCATTGGAGGACACTGCACCGATGGGGTGTAGTAGGTGGACTTTAGATCTTAGGGTTCAGAGATGATTACAGTATTTGGTTCAGTATAAAGGGTTTGGATTTCTTTATAATGATAAACATACTGACAAATTAAAGATATCTTTACAAGTGATTTCCATAAAGAGACTCGTTCTCGAGGGGTTTATTGTAAGATGCGGTGTTATCTGTCATCTGACCACTTAGTATCTGCGTCTTGGCTGTGGGGGTTCATGTCTAGATGATCCTGAGCAGTGTTTCTGGTTGTTTCTTTTGGTGCCTGTTATAGGTGCAGCTACTTTAGTCCCTTTGATTCTGCCCCCAGATTTTCTCTGGACCTTGGAGGTCTTTGACTTCCTCCAACCTCCTTCTGTGCCCGCACTGTCCTACGTGAAGTCTAATCTAGGCCCCTAAATCCTGCTGTATGAGAGACGGTGGCTGCCTTCAGTTCTGGAGGTTTATCCCATGATCTGGAATCGCAGTTGTCTGATCCTTGTAATAAAATATCATATTTCACAATTTTCTTAGTTTTCTCAGTTTCAATTTGCAGAGTCTATAAGAGCCGTGTTCAGCAATCTTCTTCTAACCACTCAATTATTGTAGCTCAGACTAAGTAACTATACACCATGGTATGTGCTACTTAATAAGACTGTAGTCTAGTAATTCCCATGGATTTCCTCATAAATCCTCTGCTCCGTAAGCGGTCAGGACATATTTCTAGATGGAGACAATGGCCGTGTTCTGTATACACCACTTGCATGTAACCAGTACCAATGCTTCCTGTGGGAACTACTTTTATTATTTTCATGTCTGAGAAGCTACAATTATCGGGTTGTTGACACTTGGGAAGATTTGACTGTGGGTTACAGTATGTTATAAATATAATATCTGTCCTGTGCAGATTTTGCTGGGACTCTCTTCTGCTCCAAGAATTGACCTCTAACCCATTGATGCAGACTGCTGGTGTGGTCATTTTGGATGAAGTAGATGAACGTACGGTGGCCACTGACCTTCTCTTGGGCCACTTGAAGGACGTCACTCAGCAGAGACCTGCCCTACGGCTGGTGGTGATGACATCACCAGGGCTACAGCAACGTCTGGTTGAGTTTTTAGGAACCAGTGCCTCCGTTGTGACCGTCCCAGCCCGGGATCAGATGCCGAGTGTTGTGTATCGACCGTCACATTCTCATGACCTGGTGATGTCTGCATGTCACATGGTTCTGGATATTCACCGTAGAAATGAACCAGGAGATGTGTTGGTGTTCTTGGCCAGTGAAGAAGTGAGTGGGGCCGTGTGTGCTGACCATGTGTGTGGTGGTAATAATGTGTAGATATCAGAATGTGTTCTTTGTTCTGTGCTTCACAGGAGGTGTGCCGATGCTCCACAGCACTGTCAACGGAAGCGGTATCTCTGAGTCCTAGTTTGGGGTCCCTGTTGCCCCTGACTCTGCTGCCCAGTGATGGGGGTTCTGTGCAGTCTGTGTATGAAGCTTCGCACAGTGAATCCAGTTACGAGCGCCATGTTTTTCTCTCATGCTCTCTGGCTGAATTATCCTTCTCTCTTCTGGGGATACGATATGTAATTGATACTGGAAGCGAATTACAATCTGTGAGTATAATGTGTGATGTTTCTTTCATTGTCTCATAATTTGTGTGTAGATGTCGCCTAGATACAACGGAACATTAATCTGACATGTGCGCAGACGACACGTGACTAAGCATGTTAACCTTGATGTTCTTCTACGTTCCCCTAATTACACATCTGCATGAAGTTCTCCACCTTCTGCATAACTATGAATATTTATGAGTATTAATGAGGGGGATCCCATGTCCTGGCGGGAGCATGCTCACTATGACATCATCAGGCTGCTAGCTGTCACTACATTGGCTCTGAATGGTCACATGAGCTCCATGTTACAGATACTCCTGACCACTCCTACGGGTGTTACACAGCCAGCCGACACTCACACGAGTAGTCACTGCCACCACCAGGCTCTTTCACCGCTTCTGGCTGTTGTATATAGCTGCTGCAGCACCTCTTTGCTGATTGCGTACTCTGGATCAGATCTGCAAGGTAGCAGGCAGGACACTGGATTCGGGTGGTAAGGTCTCATCTGTAGGTCACAGCAGATCCAAGCATCTTCCAGGAATTGTTCATAAAATTAAAAAACCCCAATAAGAAGCGTCAGTCACCTCCGGTTATATCAAGTATTCATTAAACAGATATCACAGAATACACCCAGATTCCTGATAGTCATTAAAAAACATTTATGTCCCCCTCTTTAACTAAATCATAAGTGAATTAGTAAGAGAGGGGTGCGAGCTGGCCAGTCGGCCCCTCCAGGTACTGTTTGAATCACTAACAATGTCCAGATAGGACTTGATATTAGTATATATATGTGTGTGTGTATGTATGTATATATAATATATATAGGATTTTTACATTAGATTTGATAATCTGGTAATTATTGTTCTTACCATTGTGGACATCTTCATCATCATATACATGTGTGTATGTATTTTATATGTGCTATGAATGATAAATAAGTTTGTAGATAGCGATATAGTTATATACATAATTTATTTTATTGATTTTGTATTCTGTTTAATGTTTATTTGATATACCCAAGGTGACCGGCGCTCCTTATTGGGCTGAATAATATTGGAAGCAGTTGGCGCCTCCATCCATAAGGAGCCGACTCTCGCTGGTTTGTTTCTTTTCAAACCTGGGTCCTAGGAGATTTGTTTTTTGTGTTTGTCAGAATTGTTCACAATCTTCAAGAAGAGTCGTGGTTATTGCTGTATAGTATCTGTTACACATCACTGAGAGCTAGTGCATGTGCACCCACGGATGGAATATACACAAAGCAGATAGAACGTCCAGTGCCCTCCCTGCTATAAACTGAAATGAGCACTTTTAATACTTTTATTTTTATTATTATTATTATTATCATCTTTAATCTATAAGGCGTCACAAAGGGTCCGCAGCGCTGTACATAACAAACAAAAAACAGTGATGACACAACATGATACAGAAAGAACAAAAATATATACACAGACACAGGTAACATGGTGCAAATCAAATTATTACTGGGACAATGAGTGAAAGTGATGGTAGAAATGAGCGAGAAGTAGGCCGAAGCTTAAGAAAATAGGGCTAGGGAAGCAGGCCAAGAGGTACAGGGGGTGATGGAATAGGAGAAGGAGCACACAAGGAAAGAGGGCCCTGCTCATGAGAGCTTACATCCTAAAGGAAAGGGGGAGACACAAATAGTGTGGTACTAACTGGGGGAGAGAGCCGGGACAAGGGAGTTAGGAGAAGGACTGATAGACTTGAATAAAGAAATGAGTCTTAAGGGCACGCTTGAAGCCTTTGAGAGTAGATACTAACCTGATAGAACGTGGAAGATTGTTCCACAGCTGGAGACGGGAGTGAGAAGAGGTGATCAGTGAAGCAGTGAGACGGCGGTCACAGGCAGAGCGGAGGGAGCGGCTAGGAGTGTAGGTAGAGATGAGATTGGAGATGTAGGAGGGGAAGATTGACTAAGAGCTTTAAAGGTGAGGGTGAGAAGTTTAAATGTAATTCTGTAGGCCATGGGGAGCCAATGCAGTGACTGTTGGAGGGAGACAGCAGAGATAGAGTGGAAGGAAAGAAAAGTGAGGTGCGCAGGAGCATTGAGGATAGACTTAAGAGAGTCAAGGTGAGAATCGGGTAGGCCACAGAGAAGGAGGTAGTAGTAGTCAAGGCGAGAGATTACAAAAGAATGAACAAGGGTTTTTGTAGCTCCCATGGTGAGAAAGGGGCGAATATTGGATATATTCTGAAGGTGGAAGTAGCAGGATTTTGAGAGGGACAGAATATGGGTGATCAAGTTGACCAATTTGGGAGAGGGAGTAGACTACAATGAGCCAACCAGTCCAGGACTATACGTAACAGAGCCAATGCACAAGGACCATGTGAAGTTAGTGGACAGACCTCTCCTCTTTCAGCACAGTGATTACATAATGGAGGAGATCTGAGCGCAGGGAGCAATGGCTGAACTACAACTGGGGTTTAAATACAATTTACAGTAATCTGTGATTCCCAAGTAACTGCATCATTGGTGAAGACTGACCGGTGGAATGTGGTTGTCGGTGATGCTTTCCCCCTACCTGGGCTCAGACCAGATGCATAATTAGCACTATGCTGTGGGCATCCTGCTCGTACGTCTGTCCTTAATGCGCTTTCTACATTTACAATGCTAAACACAGGGCGCACTGCACTGATACTAGCAATACGTTCTATCTTCTAGGTGGATTCAGCCACACAGCTCCCTCAGGTCCATGTTCCTGCTCTGTTACACACAGCATCATGATTTAATGACTCCAGTTCTGTTTTCTTTGATGCCTGATGTGAGCTGCAGTTATGAGGTTTATGTAAAGCCCATGCACATCATTGTAGCATGAAGAGGGGAGTTGAGTGTTTGAAGGATTGTACGTTGGGGTAGAGGGTGGCAGGGCAAGGAGTTCCTTAGGTGAGGAGAAGTCCTGGAGGCCGCAGTGAGAGGAGGTTATGAGGGGCAGAGCGTTGAGCGTAGTGTTGGAGCCAGGGTATATCTCATGAGGTCAGAGGTGTAAAGAGGGGAAGCATTAGTGAAAGATTGAACTGATTTCTGGAAGGAGTGAGGAGCCAGTGAAGGGATCTAGTGTGGGGCAGGAGAGGATGATTGGGTTAGGATGGATTGTAAAGGTGCAATGTTACATATGGGGTTAATTCATTTTATTTTATATAGATTTATATAGTTCACTTTGATGTAACATAGAATTCTTTTATGAAACAGTCCTGTGACAGGATGGACCTTCTATGCCACCCTGCTGTGTTGCTGGGGACCAGCTGAGCTTGCTTTGCCACTGTCTTTACCTCAAACTTGCCCCCTCCAAATGCTATGGGGGCGCTGTACTGCCACCACCAGGCTCCTTCATCGGCGCCTAGAACCGTGTCCTTCTTGGTAACTGTCGCTGCTGGTGTACCCCCTCGCTGGGCACCTGGGCTGGTACTCCTGACCTCTTGCCTTTAGATCAGGGTTGCTGTGGATGGATTCCCCCTGGCCTATCACACTTGCCAGAGCTGCTGGGTAGTGGGCAGAGCAGTGGTACTGGATACTGGGTCCAAACCACAGAACAGCCGGATAACGAATTCGATTAGGTCTAATCTGTAGGTCACAGGAATTACAGGAAAGTAGACGTCAAAGCAGGATCTTGAAGCAGTAATGTTTAGCTCAAGTGTCCTGATAAGGACCATTTATCCATTAGTTAGAGGTACTAGGGATCACCAAGAAGTACAGATGGTATGCACTAGTTAAAATACATTCAGTTTCTGACACGTTGGCAGGGAGTAAACCCTAACCCCTGCCCATACCAAGCCCACAAAGTCTGAGATATCATCAATGCTTCATCAGGATGTAATATATTTATTCTCTTAACTTGGATCTAATGCAATTTAAACTTAACAAAACTCGCATCAATCTGTGATTTCCCAAATTCCTTACTCTTTCATTGTTCAGGTGTTTTCCTTATCTGTCTCTAACACTGGGTACAAAGGATAACGACCCCCTGTTGTGCATTCAGAGATGTGTTGGTCACTTTAAGATGAAAAACTTAATTAACATGGAATTTCATTTCTATTATGATGTTACAATAACAAGTTGCCTCCAACATGGCATACTAAAATACATTACTGTGACAGGATGGGCCGCCTGTGTCTCTGTCTGTTGTTGCTGGGAACCAGCTGGGCTTACTTTGCCACTGTTCCCTTTCGTTATCCTAAATGCGCCCTCTAACTGCAGTAGGAGGGGCTTACAAATGCTGCCACCACTGGAATCCTTACCGGCATCCAGAACCGGGTTCCTTCTGGGTACCTAACGCTGCGAGTGTACCCCGTTACTGGTGTACCTGGGCTGGTACTCCTGACCTGTTCCTATGGAACAGGGTTGTTGTTGATGGATTCCCCCCTGGCCTATCACACTGGCCAGAGCTGCTGGGTAGCAGGCAGAGTGGTGGTGCTGGGAAGCTGGGTCCAAACCTCAGAAACAGCCGGGAACGGATTAGACTTTGGGTCTAATCTGTAGGACACCGGGATAGAGAAGTTTCCAAGCAGGTCTTTGAAGCAAGTGATGTTTATTTGCTCACCCTGGTTGAAGGTACTGGGGAGCAGGTCAGAAGGAACGAGAAGAACAATTTTCAATACAAGACAGTGCTTTTTATACAGATTTGAACACAGTCTAAAAGGGTAAGCCAGCCACTGAGGTCTGAGCTATTTTTAGAATCAGGATGCAATTTGTTTACCCAAACATGGATTTGCATGCAATGCAAAGCTAACAATATTTACACTTATCTGTGATATCCTAAAACTTGCTGTGAGTTCCTGCATCTTATCTTGGACACAGGAAATCTAACAGCAGTCTAATTAAACCTTCCTGCACCTTCAGGTGCTCGACTCTCACACATCAAAAGGTCTAATTAACATGGGTTCTTTCTTCAGACAGTTGCAGAATACACATTCCCAAAGAAAGGAACAAAACTACAAATTAAGTCATTTCCCCACATCACGATACACAAAAGACTTCCTCCACAAAGGCTTATTGTATCAGATGTATACCTCAGAAATAATGCATTTCCTCTAGCAAAGATAAAACAAACAAATTTCCTCCCCTGGTCTCAGAAATAAAGATATTTCCTTTACCAACATACCCACAATATCAAAAATAAGTACATTTGCAATGATATAAATAAGCGCCCTGCACTATTTCCTTTAAATAAATTTATACCATAAGTTATTTATAAGTGATCCAGTCACAATTACCAAACCAAAAATCAGTACTTTTACAATGATACATCGGCGCACTGCACCAGTAATTGGAATTAATTTATACAGTAAGTTACTTTGTCTTTTCCCCAGGTTTACAATCCTCGAATCCGTGCAGATTCTCAGGTTTATCGGCCGATATGTAAACGGAGAGCAGAGATCCGCAAGATGAGAGCTCAGGTTGAGGATGGTGAGTACAGTACTGGGGTGTGTGTATGGGGGCGTCTCATCCTAGTTATGTCACTGACAGTACTCTGTCATTTCTTCTCCATCTTGCAGAATTTATTATTGAACTTTATTCTTTAGTCTCTCCCCGCACAATGACATTACATTGTCGGATGACTCCCGTTTCCATTTTTACATTAAATCCCTTTTTTTTGCATTGGCCATTTCTCACGTGGGACATATTTGAAAGCGACAAGTGACTTTCAATGTTCTCTTCCTGGTAAAATACTTTGTAAAGAATTCTAGTGAAATCAACGTTTATGCTGCGCGGAGTCCAGTTATACTGTCCGTTCTCACACAAGAGGTCTGAGAGAGCTCAGGTATCCCTGTGTGTTACTACATTGCCTGCTGTTTGGATTATCATCATCATCAACATTTAAATAGCGCCAGCACATTCCGTAGCGCTTTGCAGTTGGGAACAAACACAGTAATAAACAAACCGGGTAATACAGACAGAGTTGAGAGGGCGCTGCCTGCAAGCTTACAATCTATGGGACAATGCGACTTGGATACATGAGGTGAAGTCTACAGATTGCATTTTGGTCCAGCCAGATTGCAAAGGTAAAAAAATAACACAGAAATGTTTGTCAGACAGTTGATGTCTTGTGTGAATTGTCTAACGGGTGGTAGTAGGGTAATCTAGTGAGGTTAGGAGGGTGGTGAGGAATATTATAAGCTTGTCTGAAGAGGTGATTTTTTCAGAGAACGCTTGAAGGTTTGTTATGAGAGTGGATGAGAGGCGCAGAACGGAGGTGTCTAATTGGGAGATATTTTGAGACCAGTGAGAAGATGTTGGTGCAGCTTTGTTGACGGCCTTGTATGTTAGTTTAAGAATTTTATATTGGATTTGTTGAAATACAGGCAACCAATGTAGAGACTGACAGAGTGGCTCAGCAGAGGAAGAACGATTTGCAAAGAAAATAAATCTTGCCGCTGCGTGCAAAATAGATTGTAGGGGTTTGAGTCTATTTAAGGGAAGACCTGTAAGGAGAGAATTACAATAGTCGATGCGGGAGATGATGAGTTCACGAATTATAGTTTTTGCAGTGTATTGTGTGATATATGTACTTATTCTGGAAATGTTTTTAAGATGTATGTAATGTGATTTAGACATAGTCGATATGGGGAACAAAGGATAGTTGCGAGTCAAGGATTACACCTAGGCAGTGAGCTTGCGGGGTGGGATTTATGGTCATGTTGTCAGCAGAAATAGAAATGTCAGGTAGATAACTTCTATTAGTGGTTGGGAATATTATTAATTCTGTTTTTGAAACATTGTAGGGCATCACGGTGGCTAAGTGGTTAGCACTTCTGCCTCACAGTGCTGGGGTCTTGAGTTCAATTCCCGACCATGGCCTTATCTGTGTGGATTTTGTATGTTCTCCCCGTGTTTGCGTGGGTTTCCTCCGGGTGCTCCGGTTTCCTCTCACACTCCAAAAACATACTAGTAGGTTAATTGGCTGCTATCAAAATTGACCCTAGTCTCTCTCTCTCTGTCTGTGTGTGTGTGTGTGTGTGTTAGGGAATTTAGACTGTAAGCTCCAATGGGGCAGGGACTGATGTGTATGAGTTCTCTGTACAGCGCTGCGGAATCAGTGGCGCTATATAAATAAATGGTGATGATGATGATGAGTTGGCGAGAGGACATCCCAGATGAAATGGCAGAAAGACAGTCAGTAACGCGAGACAACACAGATGGTGAAAGATCAGGAGAGGATAGATAGATTTGTATATCATCTGCATAAAGATGATACTGAAATCCAAAGGAGCTTATTAGTTTTCCAAGAGAAGCGGTGTAGATAGAGAACAGCAGAGGACCTAGGACTGAGCCTTGTGGTCTCCAACTGATAAAGGAAGCGGAGCAGAGGTGGATCCAGAGAAATTAACACTGAAAGAGCGATTAGATAGGTAGGATGAGAACCAGGATAGAACAGTGTCTTGAAGACCTAGGGATTATATCGTCTGTATGAGGAGAGAGTGGTCAACAGTGTCAAATGCAGCAGAGAGATCCAGGAGAATTAGAAGAGAGTAATGGCCGTCAGTTTTAGCAGTGATCAGATCATTGACAACCTTGGTCAGCGCAGTCTCTGTGGAGTGTTGAGAGTGGGAGTCTGACTGAAGAGGATCCAATAGGTTGTTTGCTGTAAAAAGTGTGTGAGGCGAGTGTAGGCAATTCTCTCTAGGAGCTGGGAGTTGGGAGATGGGGCGGTAATTGGAGAGAGAGTTTGGGTCAGAATGTTCTTTTTTCAGAATAGGAGTAATCACTGCATGCTTGTATAATGACCGGAAGATACCAGTAGAGAGCGAGAGATTGCATTATATATTAAATTGTATAATTATAATATATTACATTATAGATAAATATAGAAATTGACAGGTTCTGGGCGCTTGTGGGGAGATATGAAAACAGTTTAATTGTGATAAGACTTTATAAACAGTATGTTCCGGCCGGAACAAAACAGCATAGACTGATGTTGTGAATGCAATAAAAGTACATACATGTAATTACAGTAACAACAAATAAAAACAAATAATACATCAGACTCCAATTGGTTTACACAGGAGTCTATAGCTCGCTATGGCGCCGTGGGAGTATGCGGTGTAACAATTGATATGCCACCGTAATGTACGATAATGTAGAAAGCACTAGGCATAAAGAGTGTGGTCATGCAGATCGGTCTAGAGACGCTGATAGATCCCGGGATGCAGGAGTATTAAATAGTCTATGATTGATCAGTGCTGATCCCGCAGTAATCCTTAGTAATGTCGTATGATAATAGCGTACTGAATACTGAAAATATTATGATGCGAGTAGTATCGGCAACAATGAAGTCATTTGTCCAGTGTTGTGGATTGGAGAAATTACGCTGATAAATACAATGCAGGAATAATTAAAGGATCTGTAAAAACAGTTACTCACATGGTGCGGGAGCGTCTAAATGTCTGTGGTACAGACAAGCACTCAATGGCGGTCCCGCGGTCTGTACTGATGGTATTAATTGTTGGGTGCGAACTGAACGCTTACCTCCGATGGTAAGCAGGCACCCAGCAGGGTACCAGTAAATAGATCCGATTTGAGTCCTCCTGGTTCCCGGGAAATCCTCTCTCCTTCTCGGTACAAGTTGTGGCTGGACAGGAAAGGAGATAGTCCCGCTGTAAAGGGGCGTATGCGCGCTCCGGGCTGGTCTCCGTAGATAAGTATCTGTGAGAAATCAGTAGAAAGTCCTAGCATGCTAGACAGTGCCAACAGAGCACTGATGTATTGAAGATGATAAACAAATGAGGGACAGGTACCAACGCGTTTCGCCCGGGGCAATATCCAGCGGGCTTCCTCAGGGATAATAAAGTCCAACTGGTCTTCCTGGCCAGTATATGTAAGAGATCCGGATGTGCCAATAAACCAATTAGGCAATTGAGTAATTGGATGATAAAAAGATCAAGTGGTGAGCACTGGTAATTGCACAGATAATCCGGTAACTACGTAGTTGGATTGCAGGAACAAACGAAAAGTATAGTGTACAGATAATACAAATAAATACAGTGTATATACAATTAGCATAAAAAGTGATGGACCAAATGGATATGGGATAGATTGATGAGAACATGCATATAAATAAATGTTCATACATGGATGATAATAGTCATCAATGGTAAACTGAACACAGATGGATAAAAATGCATATTCCTGCATTGCATTTATCAGCGTAATTTCTCCAATCCACAACACTGGACAAATGACTTCATTGTTGCCGATACTACTCGCATCATAATATTTTCAGTATTCAGTACGCTATTATCATACGACATTACTAAGGATTACTGCGGGATCAGCACTGATCAATCATAGACTATTTAATACTCCTGCATCCCGGGATCTATCAGCGTCTCTAGACCGATCTGCATGACCACACTCTTTATGCCTAGTGCTTTCTACATTATCGTACATTACGGTGGCATATCAATTGTTACACTGCATACTCCCACGGCGCCATAGCGAGCTATAGACTCCTGTGTAAACCAATTGGAGTCTGATGTATTATTTGTTTTTATTTGTTGTTACTGTAATTACATGTATGTACTTTTATTGCATTCACAACATCAGTCTATGCTGTTTTGTTCCGGCCGGAACATACTGTTTATAAAGTCTTATCACCATTAAACTGTTTTCATATCTCCCCACAAGCGCCCAGAACCTGTCAATTTCTATATTTATCTATCCTTGGTCGGGAGGTTTAGGGATCTCCCATTCAATTTCAGGTTCCTATCTGGCTGCTAAACATATTTGGAGGAAGCGCAACCTATTCCCTTTTTTACTATATTACATTATATAATAGTTATAGGTGGAATGAGCACAGGAGACAGGGACCTATCAATCTGTGAGGGTTAGGGAACAAGAGGACAGGAGGTAGAGTAGGGAGATAAGAAGAGAGTAGATGCTTCATCTTCATTTGTGGATCAAATGAGAGGGTGACAGAGGGAGCTGGGAAGGAATTGAGCTGATTGCTGGTCCAGGGAGATTTCTAGCCGGATGTTATCAATCTTGTCCTTGAAATAAGAAGCAAGATTCTGGGCACTGATAGTAGATGGAGGGTTTGGTGTGAGAGGATTAAGAAAATATTTAATGTGTTAAAAAGGCGTTTGGGGCAGCACGGTGGCTTAGTGGTTAGTACTTCAGTCTCACAGCACTGGGGTCATGAGTTCAATTCCCGACCATGACCTTATCTGTGTGGAGTTTGTATGTTCTCCCTGTGTTTTCGTGGGTTTCCTCCGGGTGCTCCGGTTTCCTCCCACAATCCAAAAACATTATAGTAGGTTAATTGGCTTGTGTCAAAATTGATCCTAGTCTGTCTGTCTGTGTGTGTGTGTGTGTGTGTGTGTGTGTGTATGTTAGGGAATTTAGACTGTAAGCTCCAAAGGGGGGCAGGGACTGATGTGAGTGAGTTCTCTGTACAGCGCTGCGGAATTAGTGGCGCTATATAAATCAATGATGATGATGTTGGCAACGAAGAGTCGCTGGAGCCACGTGATCCAGGGCAGTTACTAGGGTTTGGTGAAAATGAGGAACTGCCCGATCAGGGGAGGAAAATGTAGAGATTGAAGAGAGAAGATGTTGGAGAGAGGTGGAAAACTGTTAAAAATTAATAGTTAAGATTTGTGCGGTATGAGGAGGCTTCGAAGAGTTTGACAGCAGGGAGGTTAGAGCATTGGGGGTGAGTGTGTAGCTGATTAGTTGAAGATCTGAGAGGGAAAAGGGAGTGTTAAGGAAATCAGAGACTTAGAAAAATCTAGAGCAGCGTTGGCTAACACTCCAGGTGTTGTAAAACTACAAGTCCCAGCATACCCTTCCAGCAATAAGCTGCTGTATATTGGCAAAGCATGCTGGGACTTGTAGTTTCACAACACCTGGAGTGTCACTGGTTAGCCTACACTGATCTAGACAATACAAGATCAAGACAGTGGCCATCCTGATGAGTAGCGGATTTAATCCACTGGGAGAGGTCAAGTGAGGAGGTTAGAGAGAGTAGTTTGGAAGCAGCATTGGAATGTGGATTAGAAATAGGGATGTTGAAATCACCCAGGATGATGATGGGGATGTCAGAGGAGAAGAAGTGAGGGAGCCATGCAGAGAAGATTTTAAGAAATTGTTGGTGTGGTCCAGGGATCGATAGATAACAGCAACACGCATAGAGAATGGGTTCAAAATCCTAACAGCATGTACTTCAGAAGATGTGACCGTGAGTGATGGGACATTTGGTAGAACTGTGAACGTGCACTGTGGGGAGAGAAGTAGTCCAACCCCCCCTCCTTGTCTGCCTCCCGGTCTGGGGGTGTGGGTGAGATGGAGACCATGTGAAAGGGCTGCAGGTGAGGCAGTGTCTGATTGTGTGAGTCATGTTTCTGTTATTGCCAGAAGGGTGAGGCTGTTTGCAATGTCCAGTGCAGTCAGAGAAGAGTCAGGTTGTGGTAGATGCAGCTTCTTTCTGGATATCTTCAGATGATCTGTTTGTTCACCTGTGTTGTTTAACTACATTTTGTAGACACTTTGTGAGAGAAACGCTTAGTGCAGAAAGATCGTCTGTTCCCCCACTGTGTGTCCCCCTAGCAGTGATATTATCCATGATAAAAGCTCATTAGGGAGTCTCCAGCTAGAGGACACAGCAGGTGCATGAGGCAGAGAGTTACTCAGCTCACAGGAGAGTGTTGGATGTTGTCCTCCTGTAGCAGTGATGTCGGGTAGAGTGTTTTTCTCCTGTAGAACTCTAAATTATGTTGTATCAATCTTAGTACACAGTACTAGCTCAGCAGCCAGAACTGTTCTACTAAAGCTCAACTGTGCGCAATCCCATCCTGGATGTCTGGGAGAGGACTTGGAGTGGGAGATATTCTGCTTCCGATGTCTGTGTGACTCCCTTGGTGTCATCTCTTAGGCCGAGAACAGTAAAACCCACTATTTATATGTAATCAAATATAATTCATAATCTACAATGGGGTAAAATAAGGATCACGGATGTAATTAGTGGGGTTGACTTTGAGGGGGCGGTACATTGCAAACAATGTTTTTCTCTCTGTCTCCATTCTTGTATGTGTATGTTATGACTCCATCTAGTGGTGTGTGTGTGTGTGTGTATGTGTGTCCTGGCTAGTGGTGTGTTACTATTGGTGTATGTGTCCTGTGTGTTTAGTGATGTTTTGTTATGTTTTCATTTTAAGGTATTTGTTATCGATTGTACTCAGAAACTACTTTTCAAACAGAGATGTCAGATTTTTCACCTCCTCGAATTCTGCAGGAGAATCTGAGCCGTATGGTCCTCTTACTGAAGAGACTGGACATTGCAGACCTTGGACAATGTGATTTTTTGGACAGACCTGGTAAAATACATTGAAATAAATGAGTGCATTGGTGTAAATTGAAGATTTGCTGTGTGCTTTCCCAAGTTTGCCCCAATTCTCTTTATACCAATGTGGATATCCTGACCATTCTTTTTTTCCCCATAACCTGTGATTCTCCTTCCCACACACTTTATATGAAATATGGATAAACTGTCTCATTCTCTCTCTCCCTATGAACAATCTGTCTTATCCCAAACCACGTGGATTCCCTCTCACATGTTCTATCTATATGTGGACAATCTGTCTTCTCCTGAACCTTTAGGAATCCCTCTCGCACGCTCTCTCTATATGTGGACATTCTGTCTTCTCCTGAACCTTTAGGACTCTCACTCGCACGCTCTCTCTATATGTGGACATTCTGTCTTCCCCTGAACCTTTAGGACTCTCTCTCACACGCTCTCTCTTTATGTGGACATTCTGTCTTCCCCTGAACCTTTAGGACTCTCTCACACGCTCTCTCTATATGTGGACATTCTGTCTTCCCCTGAACCTTTAGGACTCCCTCTCACACGCTCTCTCTATATGTGGACATTCTGTCTTCTCCTGAACCTTTAGGACTCTCTCTCACACTCTCTCTATATGTGGACAATCTGTCTTCTCCTGAACCTTTAGGACTCCCTCTCGCACGCTCTCTCTATATGTGGACATTCTGTCTTCTCCTGAACCTTTAGGACTCTCTCTCACACGCTCTCTCTATATGTGGACATTCTGAATTCCCCTGGACCTTTAGGACTCCCTCTCGCACGCTCTCTCTATATGTGGACATTCTGTCTTCTCCTGAACCTTTAGGACTCTCTCTCACACTCTCTCTCTATATGTGGACAATCTGTCTTCTCCTGAACCTTTAGGACTCCCTCTCACACGCTATCTCTATATGTGGACATTCTGTCTTCTTCTGAACCTTTAGGACTCTCACTCGCACGCTCTCTCTATAGGTGGACATTCTGTCTTCTCCTGAACCTTTAGGACTCCCTCTCACACGCTCTCTCTATATGTGGACATTCTGTCTTCTCCTGAACCTTTAGGACTCCCTCTCACAGGCTCTCTCTATATGTGGACATTCTGTCTGCTCCTGAACCTTTAGGACTCTCACTCGCACGCTCTCTCTATATGTGGACATTCTGTCTTCTCCTGAACCTTTAGGACTCCCTCTCACACGCTCTCTCTATATGTGGACATTCTGTCTTCTCCTGAACCTTTAGGACTCTCACTCGCACGCTCTCTCTATAGGTGGACATTCTGTCTTCTCCTGAACCTTTAGGACTCCCTCTCACACGCTCTCTCTATATGTGGACATTCTGTCTTCTCCTGAACCTTTAGGACTCCCTCTCACAGGCTCTCTCTATATGTGGACATTCTGTCTGCTCCTGAACCTTTAGGACTCTCACTCGCACGCTCTCTCTATATGTGGACATTCTGTCTTCTCCTGAACCTTTAGAACTCCCTCTCACACGCTCTCTCTATATGTGGACATTCTGTCTTCTCCTGAACCTTTAGGACTCTCACTCGCACGCTCTCTCTATATGTGGACATTCTGTCTTCTCCTGAACCTTTAGGACTCCCTCTCACACGCTCTCTCTATATGTGGACAATCTGTCTTCTCCTGAACCTTTAGGACTCCCTCTCACACGCTCTCTCTATATGTGGACATTCTGTCTTCCCCTGAACCTTTAGGACTCTCACTCGCACGCTCTCTCTATATGTGGACATTCTGTCTTCCCCTGAACCTTTAGGACTCTCTCTCACACGCTCTCTCTATATGTGGACATTCTGTCTTCTCCTGAACCTTTAGGACTCCCTCTCACACGCTCTCTCTATATGTGGACATTCTGTCTTCTCCTGAACCCTTAGGACTCCCTCTCACACGCTCTCTCTATATGTGGACATTCTGTCTTCTCCTGAACCCTTAGGACTCCCTCTCACACGCTCTCTCTATATGTGGACATTCTGTCTTCTCCTGAACCTTTAGGACTCTCACTCGCACGCTCTATCTATATGTGGACATTCTGTCTTCTCCTGAACCTTTAGGACTCCCTCTCGCACGCTCTCTCTATATGTGGACATTCTGTCTTCTCCTGAACCTTTAGGACTCTCACTCGCACGCTCTATCTATATGTGGACACCCTTTTCATCCAGCAATTTTATACCGCTCACAATATCCGGTGTTCTCCCTCTTGTTCGTCCTTGCTATATGTCAGATGGCTTCATCATATCCAGATCACTTATAGATGGATATTTTGACTTTCTCCTAGCCCCTGAGACTCTCATGCAGGCTCTTGAGGATCTGGACTACCTCGCAGCCCTGGACGACGATGGAAACCTGTCTGAGGTTGGAATTGTCATGTCGGAGTTTCCGTTGGATGCTCAAATCTCCAAGTCTCTCATAGCAGCCTGCGAATTTCAGTGCGTCAGCGAAATGCTCACACTGGCTGCCATGCTGACCGGTACAAGAGAGAGTGTTCCACATTATAATGGGAGGAGTTATAGGGAGGGGTTATATGGAGTAATAGTTGGAGATATAGGGAGGGGTAATATGTAGTACTAGCAGGGTTTATAGGGAAGAGGAATAGTGAGTAGTAGGAGAGGATCTATGGAGTAATATGAGAAGTTATAGGAAGGGTTATTGTCACGGATTTCCCAGGTATGACCACGGAGAGGGGATAAGTGGTTATAATGAGTTTATTAACAAACACAGATGACAAGGTAACTCACGAGACAGTTCAATGTGCAGATGAGAAACAACAGGTAACTGCAATAGTAGATTTCAACAGGCAGCGTGGAAATATAAGTACCAGGTATAATGGTTGAAGATGCAGGAGTCCAGGACACAGGTAACTGCAGTAGAGAATTCAATGAAGTAATATGCAGGAGTCCAGATAGCAGACAGAAGCTGAGCACATGGAAATGCTCACAGGAGTGACCTGATGATCTGGCCCAGACCGTATGAAGCAGGCAGGTTTATATAGGCCTCATGCAGGTGAGACAACTCTCAGTAATCAAGGAAAATGATCAAAGTAGCACAGTGGCCCCTTTGGTGGGCAGTGGTACTACAAGTAGAATACATAATGAATCCAATAAAGTCACTGCAGACAGCAGCTGCAGAGTGCAAGTCGTGACAGTTATATGGACTAATAGAAGGGGTTATAGGGAGTAGTAGGAGGGGTTGTAGGGAGTAGTAGGAGGGCTTGTAGGGAGTAGTAGGAGGGGTTGTAGGGAGTAGTAGAAGGGGTTGTATGGAGTAGTAAGAGGGGTTGTAGGGAGTAGTAGGAGGGGTTGTAGGGAGTAGTAGGAGGGGTTATAGGGAGTAGTTGGAGGGGTTATAGGGAGTAGTAGGAGGGGTTATAGGGAGTAGTAGGAGGGGTTATAGGGAGTAGTAGGAGGGGTTGTAGGGAGTAGTTGGAGGGGTTGTAGGGAGTAGTTGGAGGGGTTGTAGGGAGTAGTTGGAGGGGTTGTAGGGAGTAGTAGGAGGGGTTGTAGGGAGTAGTAGGAGGGGTTGTAGGGAGTAGTAGGAGGGGTTATAGGGAGTACAATTATTATGTTATTATTTTCCGCTGATGAAATCTCAGTACCAGCCAGCCCTGTTCAGCTTACACTCTGCCAGTTATATTACCCATTTATCTCTCTTATACATCCCCAGCCCCATGCTGCTTCCTGCCAGCTCCTCATAGTGACTCTGTGCTGAGCGCTCGTCGTGATCTGCAGGTGACTGAAGGTGATCACATGACTCTGATCAATGTGTACAATCACTACAAAGAAGGTGAGTACTCACATTCCCATGGTGTGTGTGTGTATGTATGTATGTATTTGTGTGTACATATATATGTGTATGTCTATATATATATATATATATATATATATATATATATATATATATATATATATATATATATATATATATATATATATATATATATATGTATATATATGTTAACCTGTGCATGATACTCATGCATTCTAGTCAAATCAAGCTACTTAAGGTGTTAAAAAGGTTCTTGTCATGCATTTGGGCCATAGCCCAGGCCTCAACCACCAACCACTCCCCACTGTCACCCCCGGCAACCACCAACCACTCCCCACTGTCACCCCCGGCAACCACCAACCACTCCCCACTGTCACCCCCGGCAACCACCAACCACTCCCCACTGTCACCCCCGGCAACCACCAACCACTCCCAACTGTCACTTCTTCAAGAAATATATATATATTTTTTTAAAATCTTTATAAACACTTTTAACAATTAACAAATTAAATTAACAAATTAAAAATTTTTTCCACACACACTAAGAATTTAGTAGGTCAGTGTATAACTCCGCCCAGCAGGTGGCGCTGCAGCTTGGTTTTATTTTTTCCACACACAGACAGACTAACACACACCACTAGACATTTATATTATAGATATATATACACACACATTTTCAATGTTATAATGGTCTCAAGCACTCTATGAATATATATTTTATGATATAAGAAATTCTCTCACAAAGGTAGAATAACAAACATAATGATTCATGATAATAAAGGTAACTATCTAATGATAATCTTCACTATGGAGTTAGGGACATGCAATAAATTGATAAGACTGAATGCGCATTAGCCAATACTATAAAGCATTAAGCATATAATTATGTGTGTGTGTATATGTATATTCGGCAACAAATGAACCGTCCATTCTTGAAGTTGATGTATTGGAAGCAGTAAAATGGGCAATGTGAGGATCTAAACAACTGTGACAAGGGCTAAATTGTGTTAGCTAGGTGACTGGGTCAGAGCATCTCCAAAACGGCCGGTCTTGTGGGATATTCCTGGTATGCTGTGGTTAGCACCTATCTAACCCCTCTAACCGCAGTAGGACGGGCTCTGCTGCCACCACTAGGCTCCTTCCCGGTGCCTAGAACCACTTCCTTCAGGGTAACTCCTGCTGGACACCTGGGCTGGTACCCCAGACCTCTTCCTTTAGATCAGGGTTGATATGGATGGTTCCCACTGGCCAGAGCTGCCGGTAGCGAGCAGAGCGGTGGTACTGCATGCTGGGTCCCAACCTCAGAACAGCCGGATAGCTGATTACTTCGGGTCTAATCTGTAGGTCAGGGGATTTACAGCAGGTAAGTAGGCACCAAAACAGAAATTGTTTTAAGCAATGATGCTTATTAGCTCGTGTCCTAATAAGGACAGTTACACACTAGTTTAATATGCAATAATGCATTACATGGTAAAACAGTCCTCTTTTTATACAGTTTTGCAGTCCTACCCTGGCAGATGGTAATCGAGACTCCTGCCCCTTTAACCAATCCAGACTGATTCATACAGTCTGCACATTAATCAACCCAGAGGGGTTAACACCTTTCTACAGTGCTGCTAGTGGCACCACAGCGTCTGATATATTACATCAGATATTTAACACCAGGGTGTGATATATTCTCTAAACTTGTTAACACAGTTTTAAACTTTAATAAAACTTGCATCAATCTGTGATTTCCCAAATCACTTGCTATTCTATTATTCAGACAGGTTGTAAGACTCACAATGAAAAGCTACACAGGAAAGAAAGGTAACGGCCTCCTGCTGTGTAGATAGGCTAAACAAGTGTTGGTGACTCACATGAGAATAATTTATTATTATTAATTTATAAGGCACCACAGATCCCATAGCTCCAGCTACAGAAGCAAGTAACAAATAGATGAGATAATACACGTAAGAAGCACAGATCAGTGTGAGTAATGCCATTAGTAGTTTCACAATTCAGAAATTGAGTTATTACTCACTGTGTCCCCGTTCTATATATATCCACATGTCATGCAGACATGTTTATTGAGCCTTGTTCCTCTGACCTGAGGGTTTACCGCTGATTTTAACATAGTTGGTGTAAGGAAATTTTTAAGATTACTATTCTATTTGAAAGCCACCTTTTGGTTGCTCACTCAGAAAATTTCCCAGAGCAGGGTCTCGTCTTAACAATTTACAATAATTTGCGATATATTCCTAATTTTATAAGTCTTGTTGTTATATTTAGAAATAAACAGCAATAAATTTCTTCTATTGTTCCCATGATTCTCTACTCGCCCTGGTTAACATATCAAAAGATCTTGTCTGTCCTAAGTGCATGGTTTTTAGCTTCTTTTATCATTTGAGCCGGATAACCTCTATGGAGAAAGGTTTTCTGCTTGTGTTAGATAGTCCTCATCCAGCGTACAGTGGCGCCGTAACCTGTTTATCTGTCACTTTTGGATATTTTTAACCCACAGTCTATAATGACCACTATTTTAATGAATATTGGAGCTCGAATCCACATTTTGGTCTTAATTAGTTGAAATAATTATTTCATTACTTACCGGAATGGTTACATCAAGAAAATTAACTGAAACAAAATCAATTGGTGAGCGAATTCTAAATTAAACAAATTATTATTTAAAAGTGACAAATTCAGGTGCTAAATCAGAACCACCTTCCCAAATTATAATATATTATCAATATAATGGCCATAAAACACCAAGTTCATCACATAGGGACCACCCAGATATACTGGTCCTCAAAGGCCCCCATATATAAGTTCTCATAACTGGGTGCAAACCTGGTGCCCATGGACGTCCCATGTACCTGAAGGTAATAAGTGGATTCAATAAAATAATTGTGAGTTAGAATAAACAGAATAGAAGCCAATAAGAACTCACATTGTGGCTCAGAGATCCCAGTGTCATTCATAACAATAAATATAACCGATTCAACCTCTGCCACATGGGAGATATGTGTATAGAGGGCCTGGGCATCCAGCAACCTGGGCACCAGT
The DNA here is from genome assembly GCF_038048845.1 of Mixophyes fleayi. Taxonomy (NCBI): domain Eukaryota; kingdom Metazoa; phylum Chordata; class Amphibia; order Anura; family Limnodynastidae; genus Mixophyes; species Mixophyes fleayi. Next base: position 1,139,935 of record NC_134402.1, read on the forward strand.
GTATCTGCTCAAGTAGTTTCAGAATATGCATTGTGTCTCTGACCTGGGATCTTTGAGTGACCCTGAAAAAATGTATCAATGTAAAATGATAAATTAGAAGTCAGGGACCCTATCCCTAAAATAATAGGCCGTCCTGGAGGTGAGTGAAGTGACTTGTGAATTTTCAGCAAATAATAAAAAAGATGTGTAGCAGGATGTTTAGGTAAAAGAGAATTAAACTCTTCCTTTCTTATTACCCCCATCAACAAGGACAGACTCAAGCTAATTCTTTAATTCTGTCTGGAATTTATTAGTTGGATCTTCAGAGAGGATATTATAAAAAGTGATTTTACATAATTGTCTGAAGGACTCCTTCAAATAGTCTGCTCAATTAAGAATTAAAATGCCCCCTTCCTTATCAGCGGGCTTAATAACCAAAAGGTATCTTTCTGAAGATTTTTGAGGGCCCTCCTCTCTAACTTAGGTTATTTCCTCCTAAATCTTATGTCAGATGTTTCCTACATATTTTTTTCAAGTTTTGCGTAGTATTCTTGTAAAACATCTGTATCGCAGGGCTTCTTTGGCTCAATGCACGACAATACATGATCTCTTCCTCTCAAACATCCTCAACCTTCTGGTAAAAACAGAAACATGGCTCATGCAATCAGACACTGCCTCACCTGCAGCCCTTTGACATGGTGGCCTCCATCTCACCCACACCCCCAGACCTGAAGGCAGACAAGGAGGGGGAGGGTTGGACTACTTCTCTCCCCACAGTGCACATTCACAGTTCTACCAAATGTCCCATCACTCACGCTCACATCTTTTGAAGTACACGCTGTTAGGATTTTGAACCCATTCTCTATGCGTGTTGCTGTGATCTATCGAGCCCTGGACCACACCAACAATTTATTGAACACTTCTCTGCATGGCTCCCTCACTTCTTCTCCTCTGACATCCCCACCATCATCATAGGTGACTTCAACATCCCTATTTCTAATCCACGTTCCAATGCTGCTTCCAAACTACTCTCTCTAACCTCCTCACTTGACCTCTCCCAATGGATTGAATCCGCTACTCATCAGGATGGCCACTGTCTTGATCTTGTTTTCTCTAGACTATGCTCCATGTTTGATTTCCTTAACACCCCTTTCTCCCTCCCGGATCATCACTTATCAGCTACAAGCTTTCCCCCAGTACTTTAATTTCTCTGCCTTCCACCGAGACGCATTATACCCACATAAATCTTAACTGTATTAATTTTCAACAGTTTTCCATCTCTCTCCAGCACCTTCTCACCCCAGTCTGTACATTATTCTCCCCTGATCGGGCAGTACCTTATTTTCAACAAACCCAACAACTGCCCTAGATGAAGTAGCTCCAGCGACTCTTCATAGGCCGCGTGAATGTCACCAGAGGTACAATAACCCAACACAAAATCTTCATAAACTTTATCACAAAGCGTCACTGACGTCGGTCTTGTACGTCCTTACATGTACTGTTATCTACCACTCCTATAGAAATGCTCTGGACACTGCTGAACAAGCATAATCTCAATCTCTCATCTCTGCTCAGGCTTCTAACCACAAACACCTTTTTTTTTTAATTAATTTTTTTCTTTCAAATTATTTTTATTGACATTCTGAAGCAAAGCAATACAGAATATAATATTGATGGATATAGTGTTTAAGTAACTATGTATTGAGAAATATCGTACAATCAAAATCTATTATGAATTGCAGGAGATAATTTTAAATACACCATATACCAATAAGGTTCTTAACATGTATAACCATGGTTAGTGTATATAACACGTATGAGAATTATTAGAGTAGTTTTGATAGAGGCTAAAGATGCTTAATGTGCTCTGTTACTGCCGTGTAGGAAGGTGCCCCCTTTTACAATAGAATAGGTGGATCATCAGCAACAATTCTCTACCATGAGGTTGACAAGAAACCTTTATACATTTGTGATTTGATATCCAGATGTAACGAGTCCATGTAACTTTCCCACATTTCGAAGAAAACTTTAACTTTAGACTCTCTAGTAAGTGAGGCTTCGAGCCAGTCTGTCTTGGATATATAGGACAACCTTTCTTTAAATACATTGAAGGGAGGAGTCCCAGGTTGTGACCATACCTGCAAAATGGTCTTTGTAGCCGCTGCACTGAAGGAGACATCTACCTCCCCTAGTCACGTTGACCTATAGGTAGGATGCCCAGGATTGTCCACTGAGGTATAAAAGGGAGATTATTTACCAGACACCTTGACCTTAAGCCAGAAGGCTCTAACCAGGGAACAGCTCCATAGACAATGGAATCAATCTGCATCCACTTCATGACAGCGTGGACAGCGCTGAAAACATGTTGAGCCCATCGTGATACTGCGGTGAGGGGAAAATATTTATTTAAAAATAATTCAGTATAAAACTGCGGAATTAGTGGCACCATATAAATGGTGATGATGATTCCTGGTATCAAAGAAACTTCTGGGTTCTTCAGAAGAGTATCTACAGGTAGATCTGGGAATGAGCGTAACCATTGAGAAAGACCTGTTCTAACCTTACAGTGATCAGTTCGATCTCTGATGAAATTATAATGGAGGGTAATGGCCTTACATGAGGAGGACTAAAGGGAGTCCAAGGATTTCTGCCATTCATCTGGTGAGAATTCTCGAATTACATTAGTGATATAATGGTGTATCTGGAAATATGCAAAGGGAAAGGGACTAAGAAAATTAAATTTCTCTACCGCCTGGGCATATGTAAGAGGTCGCTTGTTTGGAATATCCAGCAGACAGCCTATGTTAGTAATACCACGTTCTTTCCAAGTCACAATAGGGTAGGAGGATGAAAATCAGGGTTTAATGTGAGTGTTTGAAAAATAGAGTTATGAGAATTTAGATTTAATTTATGTCTCAAAATTTTTACGTATAATACATAATTATCTCTTATATCTTAATGTCCCGGACCTACATACGTAATAAGGAGACTAAGTTGACATTCAGAAGACAGTTACTTTCTAACAAAGTATTGTATAAATATTCATACCTAGTGACCAATCTCCTAGGTGGTTGTAAGGCTGAGTAGTTATAATGTGTGATATTTGGAAAACAAATCCCACCATTAGATTTTGGTTGTTGCAATTTTATCAAACTTATTCTTGGCCTTTTATTACAAATAAAGAGCGGAAAAGTGAGTTAACCAATGTAGTATCTCGTTGAGTGAGGAGAAGAGGCCGGCATTGTATAAAATACATTAGTTTGGGAAATGACACCATTTTCATCAAGTTTGCCCTTCCGAATAGGAGAGCCGGAGACGACCCCCCCCCCCCCCCCTCCAAGTCTTTGGTAATGGATGATATAACATTTGAGATATTTAAATGATATAAAGATGAAGGATTTTTGCTGATTTGAACCCCAAGATACGTAAAACTTTTGGTAGCCCATGTAGATGGGACATCTCTGCCCCATGCTGGGCAATTAGTTTCTGGTCTAAAGTAAAGAGCAGTAGATTTCTCTACATTAATAGATGATCCTCATATAGATCCAAACTCATCTATTTTTTTTTAATATTAATAGTAGTGAAAAATCAGGATTGGCCAAGTATAATAAAACATTATCAACATTATCAGCTGTGATTTTAACTTCACGGTGGCCAACCCTGATTCCTTGAAATTCCTGGTGTGGCTGGATCACATATAAATAACTTCTGGTATAAATTTGTTTAAAGGTAATAGAGCAGGGCGCTTATTTATATAATTATATAATTATTTCTGAGACTAGGGTAGAACATTTGTTTTTCTATTTTAACCTTTGTAGAGGAAATGCCTTATTTCTGATGTATATATCTAATACAATAAGTCTTTGTTTTGAAACATTTTTGTATATCTTAGTGTAAGGAAATGGTTTGTTTGGGGTTGTACCTGTCTTTGGGAATGTGTATTCTGCGACTGTCTAAAGAAAGGATTCATGTTGATTGGATCTTTTGATGTGTGAAGGTTCACTTGAAGGCAGGAAGGTTTAATTAAAGATGTGCTGCTAGATTTCCTGCGTCTAAAAACAAGATGCAGGACATCACAGAATTTCTAGAATTTCACAGATAAGTGTAAATATTGTTAGCTTTGCAATGCATGTAAATCTATGTTTTGGTAAACAGGTTACATCCTGATTCTAAAAATAGCCTGTGTCCAAATCTGTATAAAAAGCACTGTCCTGCACACTGAAATGTATCATTCAGATGTTCCATCTGACCTGATCACCTGGTACCTTAAACCAGAGTGAAAGCAAATAAACATCACTTGCTTCAAAGACCTGCTTGAAAACATCTTCAATATTGCTGTAATCCTGTGACCTGCAGATTAAACCCTAAATCTAATCCGTTCTCCGGCTGTTTCTGAGCATGGACCCAGCTTTTCCGGCACCACTGCTCTGCCTGCTACCCAGCAGCTTTGGTCAGTGTGATACGCCAGGAGGATCCATCCACAGCAACCCTGATCTATAGTAAGAGGTCAGGAGTACCAGCCCAAGTACACCAGCAACGAGGTACGCTAGCAGTGACAGTTACCCAGAAGGAACGTGGTTCTGAGCGCCATAAAGGAGCTCAGTGGTGGCAGCAGGCTCCACCCATTGCAGCCGGAGGAGCATATTCATAACGAAAAGGGACGGTGGCAAAGTAAGCCCAGACGGTTCCCAGCAACAACAGACAGGGTGGCATAGGCGGTCCATCCTGTCACACCTGGGTTTGCTGCAAAATGCGTAATAATGGGTCTAGAGATATGTTAGGAGGGGTGAAAGTGGACAACCTTGGCGTGTACCACGGTGCATCTCTATCCTATTCCCACACAAGCCTTTCAGAAGAAATGTAGTATTAGGTGTATTGTAAAAATAGCGAATAAGACCAATAAAGGCGTCTCCAAATGCCCTACCTGACAATATGTTATATAGATGAGGCCACAAGATTGTGTCGAATGCCTTGTTAGCATCCAGACTAAGCAGCATAGTTTGTGTTTGTGGATTATTTTAAGATACAACCGTGGCTGCAATTGCGGCTCAAATACCCTTAACCGAGGGGCGACCCTTCACAAAACCCAGCTGGTGGCTCGTCAACAGATCAGGTAGAAAGGTTTGTAATCTAGTGGCCAGAATTTTGATATCATCATTGAGAAGTGTGATAGGTCTATAGGATGACACCAGCTGGGGGTCTTTAGTAGGTGTTGGAAGAAAGATTGTCTGGGCCTCGTTACAATTTGGATAATGTGGATTGTGTTTATGGATTGATTGATATAGAATTAAGAATGAGGTAACCCTTTTACGTTTAAGTGGTGAATTTAATCCTCCAATGTTCCAGCACGTTAGTTTAAAGAATAGGTTGTTACCTAATTGTGTGGGGCTATGTGTATAAGTAAGATATAGTTAGTAGAAATAAGTAGAGCTCATCCTAGCCCCTCAAAGGGCTTGTTTGTAAGACCCCCTTGTCCCAGCGAGCGAAGGAACCAGAAGTTATGGAGGTTCCCGCACGACAGCCATCAATAGATTCAAAATTGGATGACAAAATTCCTAGATAAATGGAATAATATAGAGCACACAATAGCATTATAAGAAGCAATGCCTCAGAATCTAAACCATTTTCATTTTTCCAACCAGTTAAATTTGTGTTGTGCATCCACTTATCAAGTGGGACACAAAACAAAGTAATTAAGAATAAACAAAACAAGAATAAGAATAGTAACTGTATAGAACTACACCCTAAAGAGGGTGTGGGGGAGTCAGTAACAGAACATATGCATCAATGAATTTACTAGAAGCAAAATATTAGACTCTGACAAATTACATGTTCATTAAGGATCATCGCGACTTACGTGATCGTGGAGGAGAAAATGAGCTTTGGCTTTGTTCGGGTCTGTAAAGAACAGCTGGATACAGGAGGGTGAATCGCTGATTGTCAACCAGGTGCCGACACACTGTTGAGAATTCTTTTCTTTTTTGTTCCATGGAGGTGGTTGAAATCTTGGAATATCATGATGCATCTGTCATCAATTGACAGTTGTGGTTGTTTTCTGAACACCATTAATATCTTCTCCTTGGCCCTGAATCCAGAAACCTAGCGATAGCCGAACGAAGGCGAGAGTCATATTTGTGTTTGGGGCCCAGCCTGTGTGCTCTTTCAGTTTGGATCGGTTCTGTATCAACGTTAATGCCTAGAGCCCTAGGCAATGTAAGGCTCAAGTATTGTGCCAGGTGTTGGCCTTTAATCGGCTCCGGTATCCCTATAAATCTCAAATTGTTCCTTCTGTTTGTATTCTCCAAGTCCTCCATATTTTCAGTAATTGATTGGAGCACCCTGGTGTGGGAATCAAGTGGTGCTTGACGTGGATGTGCCGAGTCCTCCACATCGCTGGTGCCCTGTTCCAGACTGGCAGTTCTGGAGGTGTTAGATTCACTTGTGGCACGTGACGAGTTCTCCACATCGCTGGTGCCCTGTTCCAGACTGGCAGTTCTGGAGGTGTTAGATTCACTTGTGGCACGTGACGAGTTCTCCACATCGCTGGTGCCCTGTTCCAGACTGGCAGTTCTGGCGGTGTTGGATTCACTTGTGGCACGTGACGAGTTCTCCACACCGCTGGTGCCCTGTTCCAGACTGGCAGTTCTGGAGGTGTTAGATTCACTTGTGGCACGTGACGAGTTCTCCACATCGCTGGTGCCCTGTTCCAGACTGGCAGTTCTGGAGGTGTTAGATTCACTTGTGGCACGTGACGAGTTCTCCACACCGCTGGTGCCCTGTTCCAGACTGGCAGTTCTGGAGGTGTTAGATTCACTTGCGGTGCGTGCCGAGTCCTCCACATCGCTGGTGCCCTGTTCCAGACTGGCAGTTCTGGAGGTGTTAGATTCACTTGTGGCACGTGACGAGTTCTCCACATCGCTGGTGCCCTGTTCCAGACTGGCAGTTCTGGAGGTGTTAGATTCACTTGCGGCGCGTGCCGAGTCCTCCACATCGCTGGTGCCCTGTTCCAGACTGGCAGTTCTGGAGGTGTTAGATTCACTTGTGGCACGTGACGAGTTCTCCACATCGCTGGTGCCCTGTTCCAGACTGGCAGTTTTGGAGGTGTTAGATTCACTTGCGGCGCGTGCAGAGTCCAGTGATGTTCGAAGATCTTCAAATTTCTTATTAATTTGTTGCATGATCAATTTTGAAATCTCCTTTGCCACTTCAGCGATTGAGTTAGGAGCTAAGACCACCACTTCTTCTACTAGTTGTGATGATTGTGAATCCGAGTCCTCATCTAGGGAGGGTTGTGAAGATGAAGATGATTTGTTAGCTGGTTGTCTTGTTTGGCCCATTTTCGATGGAGTACAAAGTAGAATGCCTTTGGATGAAGAGGATTTGTCAATACATTTGTCCATGACAAGCAATTGATAGCTGGAAGGCACAATCACCCTAAGATTAGAGTAATGTTATGTCACACAGTAGTATTTTTTTTTTTTGTTAAAAGATCTGAAAATTACTTCCCCTAAAGAAAGGTGATCAAAATTACATTTTATCAATATAAACAAAAATATATGTTAATAAAGTCTGAATAGAGAGGACAATGTCAAAAGTGCTAACGCAATTTTGTGAATAGTTACAATGTATCAATTAAGTAAAAAAAAATAATTCAAGCACAAATAGACGGGGTAACAGTCTATAGTTATTGAGACAATAACTCGAGTAGTATTTGTGAAGGATCACCTGATGGCAGCTAACCTTTTACTGCAGTTGGTAAATTTGGGAAACTGACACAGTACAATACGGTATAAGGGGCAATATGGTATAGTTAGTATATAGGGAACAGCAGTTTTTACAAGGTGAACCAAAATTGAAAGTATTGGCAGTTGGGCGTTAACAATCTACATGGGGGCAACAGAAGTAGTTTAATAAGAATGTAGGTATGAAATACCCAAAATTTGCAGTGTATTATAAGGCTACTTTGAACAGGTCCGTACCCTCATTCACCGGACCCTACATCAAAACTTCACTCACCAAGTAGAGCGTAGCCCACAGGACCACACCCCTATTGTTGGACCCCACACGCTGCTGACCTGCTAGTAAACCAAATTTTAGTAATTGTGATGTTGTCAATATAGTGTAATTTTACTATGTTTTAGCAAAATATAAATATCTGCAAATATTATTTATATTCAGAAATTGAGTTAGTGAAGCACCAATTCACTTACCTTCAATATCAGAACAATGAGAGAATGCTTTGTGATTGTTCTAGGTTAGTATATCTATGGAACAAATATAATACATTTAAGTAATGATACTATCTCAGAATAAACACCTTTTTAACACATTTAAATATCTTCTAGATCCTCCCACCCCAAACCCTCCGCCTACTATAAGTGCTCAGGATCCTGCCTCCTACTTCACCACCATTTATTTATATAGCGCCACTAATTCCGCAGCGCTGTACAGAGAACTCGGTCACATCAGTCCCTGCCCCATTGGGGCTTACAGTCTAAATTCCCTAATATAGACACACACAGACAGAGAGAGAGAGACTAGGGTCAATTTGATAGCAGCCAATTAACCTACCAGTATGTTTTCAAGGACAAGATTGATAAGATCTTGCTAGAAATGGTATCATCTCCCTTCGACAAGCAATCAGCTCAATTCCTTCCCAGCACCCTCTGACACCCTCTCTTCATTTGATCCCACAAATGAAGATGAATTATCTACTCTCCTCTTACCTTCCTACTCTACCTCCTGTCCTCTTGTTCCCATTCCCTCACAGATCAGTAGGTCACTGTCTTGTGTGCTCATTCCACATCTAACTAAAATCTGTAATCTCTCTCTCTATACTGGTATCTTCCCATCATTATATAAGTATCTAGTGATTACTTATATTCTGAAAAAACTAAATTCTGACCCAAACACTCTCTCAAATTACTGCCCCATCTCCCAGCTGCCGTGCCCCTCCAAGCTTCTTGAGAGAATTGCCTACACTCACCTCACACGCTTCCTTTCCACAAACATCCTACTGGATCCTCTTCAGTCAGGCTTTTGTTCTCAACACTCCACAGAGACTGACCAAGGTTGTCAATGATCTGATCACAACTCAAACTCAATCTTTTAAAAACAGAGTTAATAGTATTCCCATCCGCCAACAGAGGTTACCTGCCTGACATTTCTATATCTGTTGACAACATGACTATAAATCGCACCGCACATGCTCATTGCATAGGAGTTATCCTTTCCCCCCCACATCAACTCTCTAACTAAATCATGTTACATACATCTATAAAACATCCCAGAATACACACACGTCTCACAAGAGACACTGCCGAAGCTGTAACTGCTCATCTCCCGCATTTACTATTGCACATCCCTCCTTACTGGTCTTCCCCGGATCGGACTCTCACCCCATCAATCTATTTTGCAAGCAGTGCCTCAATTTGGTTTTCCTTGCAAATCGTTCTTCCTCTGATGATCCACTTGTCGGTCTCTACATTGATTATTATTATGCTGTATTTATACGGCACCAGAGACTTCCAAGAAGGACATTGAAGACGAGCCTGGTCCATATTATGAATCACCGTCCATTTCGTATGAAAAATGTTTCTCTAAACATCGCATATTGGGAGTAAATAGAGGCTGGTTTAAAACATATCAGTTTCAATGTTGAGTAACTTGCAGGGGGTGCTTTTGTGGGAGCTTTAAGAACTATTCTTGGTTGGCAAAAAAACAAACTACCACATACTACATCATATGGAAATCTGCTTGAGCGCTGCAGGGCTAGGAGTTCTACATCTTGATATTGATATTAAGAATGCAAATTACACTTTGGAAAGAATAATGCAAGAATTCCTTGACATCTTCGCTTTACAAATAAGATTTGAATTGCTTTAAACATTTGCATTCGGCAGATTACATCAGTGTTCTGTGTGATGAAACGACAGACATCTCAGTTTTGAAGCTGATTTTTATATACATTATATACGGTTGTCAAAAAAGAGATTACTGTCAGTCAACATGTAGTATCATTGATGGCAAAGCAGAAACTATAACTAACAAAGTAATTGTAAAAATTGCCAATATAGAGTTGAAAAACATCTAGTTTGTTGGGTGTAGGCTGTGATGGAGCCGCGGTCGTGATGCGGAGCACAGAGGAGTAGCAGATGAAACAGGTGGAGTAATGGTCATTGTATAAACCACCGCCTGGCCCTTGCGAGGGCCCAAGCAGCTGCTGAGGGGCCTTATTTAGTGAAATGTAACAATATCTGTTAGATATTAGATAAGACAACTGGTTTAACTGAAATCCAGAATATATTGAACTGTCCTCAGATTAAACGTAAATTGGCTGCTGCCACTAAGTGGCTGTCTGTTGACTTTGCTAAGAGAATCCTTGGTGAGTGGGCACTGGTAAGAGGCCACTGAACGAGATGACATCACAGCTGAAGGTTGAAGCAAATATATGAGAACATACAATTCCACAGCTTCACTTACGATGCTTTCAGATCTGCTGCCTCATTTGTCTAAATTGTCTAAAGTTTGGCGAAGGCAAGATGTCTTTTTAACAGAAATAGACCCCATTTTAGATTCCACAAAACTGTTTATGGAACTGAAACACTCACCTGCTCATTTTAAAAATCTTCATCTGCCTTTAGCTGGTTACTGCTCAGTGTAAAGCAATGGGCATGGGGTATGGAACCAGTGTTACAACCCTTTAATCTAATCCACATCTGAACTGCACTTTTCAGCCATGTTGTTATCAGGAAGGATCAGTGATGTAACTATAACATCTCCTTGGAAAAGTACTTCAGAAGTTACATTCCCCCTCCACAGGGAACACTCAGGAGTTGAGTGAATTAAGCTACCGTTGTTATATCTGTTCTCTCCACTAGTGAGCTCTAGAGACAGTCAGGAGCCTGACCCAGCAGGGGTCACCTGAGGGAAGACACCTGGGGAGGTAGGGGAGGGGGCTGGATAGTGTAAGCAGTCCACCAATCCAGACCTTTTACAACTCTCCTGGACAGGCAGATCCCAAGGTGGGATTAGGAGGTGATAAAACAGGCTACCCTGGTAGCTGGACCTGTGTGACTAACTTTTGGCCAAGAGATGATGCTGTGGAACATATCTCACTGGATTTATTTGAACTGATTTCCTCACTTGTTGGACCTGCCATCGTTACTGGGCCGTGCTGTATTTAATCCTGTTCTGCAGAATAAATCATCCTTCTATTTTTCCCCTAATACCGTGTCTGAGTGATTTGGGAACCTCGTATCTTCACAGTCAGACCTTTACATAAATTATTCTGATGCTAATACTGCTTTTAAGACTAATATCTATGGTAAATATATAGACACGATTATTAACCACCTAGAAGCATGATTTCCAGATATAATCATATCCTGTGTTTCAAGAGTTTTCAGCACAGACAACCATGATCACAATGAGGCTTGTGAGATTCTCTTTGAGCATTATCCTAAACATGGATGTCCTGCAATCCTAAACTATTAGAATAGTAAAGTAGAATGGGCTGTTGCATCCAGATTGTTTGAGCTAGAACCCTACAAAAATCTAGATTCAAAACAAATAATGCAGACATTTTCAACAACAACTGAGCTCATAGAATCTTTTCCAACATCCAAATATGTGCATAGAAAGGACAATGACCACACCTGTAAGCTCAGCTGAGTGTGAAAGAGGATTTTCCACTCTAAAGCGAATTAAAACCTGTTTAAGAAATCGCATGAAGCAGAGCACATTGAATAAACTGATGCTGATTTCGCTAGAGGGACCAAATCCTTCCACTTGCGCTTCTGGGTAGTGGGTATAGCTGCTGCAGCTGCTCTTTTCTGCCTTATTATGGCCAATTCCTTCTTTGCAATTACAGTAGGACTACTGGATAGCTCAGACCACTGAGGCCAGACATCTCCTCCTAGAGATAGATGGTCTGTAAGTCTTATCCCTCTGCTGAGGTTTATACTGGCGTTATTCACCTAGAGAGAGACGGTCTGTCAGTGTTACCCCTCTGCTGTGGTTTATACTGACGTTATTCACCTAGAGATAGACGGTCTATCAGTGTTACCTCTGCTGTGGTTTATACTGACGTTATTCACCTAGAGATAGACAGTCTGTCAGTGTTACCTCTGCTGTGGTTTATACTGACGTTATTCACCTAGAGAGAGACGGTCTGTCAGTGTTATACTCTGCTGTGGTTTATACTGACGTTATTCACCTAGAGAGAGACGGTCTGTCAGTGTTACCCCTCTGCTGTGGTTTATACTGACGTTATTCACCTAGAGATAGACGGTCTGTCAGTGTTACCTCTGCTGTGGTTTATACTGACGTTATTCACCTAGAGATGGACGGTCTGTCAGTGTTACCTCTGCTGTGGTTTATACTGACGTTATTCACCTAAAGATAGACGGTATGTCATTGTTATCCCTCTGCTGTGGTTTATACTGACGTTATTCACCTAGAGAGAGACGGTCTGTCAGTGTTACCCCTCTGCTGTGGTTTATACTGACGTTATTCACCTAGAGAGAGACGGTCTGTCAGTGTTACCTCTGTGCTGTGGTTTATACTGACGTTATTCACCTAGAGAGAGACGGTCTGTCAGTGTTACCTCTGCGCTTATTGAGACCATCTTCTACTTTTTGTTTCTTGTTTGTTATGAGCTTCTCCATTGTCCCCTGATAAGAAATAACGTTCTGCTGTCTGTCCTCCTGCATTGTATAATAATATAGTAACAACTTATCTTTGTGTTTCTAGAGGGTGATGGCTGGTGTGCCCATTCTGCCATATGCCCGCGGGCTCTGCACCATGCTGACCTGCTCCGCGCAGAACTCACAGATATCATGCAGAGGATCGAACTTCCAATCTCTGTCCCAGCTTTCCCTGATGAGGACTGTATTCTAAACATTACAAGGGCACTGTTATCCGGGGGCTTCCTGAAGGTGAGACTGTTGTCCCCACCACACATAGAGACTTAGTGAGAAGATCCGTCAAGCAGTCCTTATGCAAAATATTATGTCGTATTATAAAGTAATAATATATCTCCACGATGGGGACCTGGGATCTCCGGCGATTTCATGTGCAAAGTCGCCATATGTATTAACCTGCGGTATTAACATTCCAAAATCCAATCTCTGGTGATGTGTTGAGTTCAAAACACCTCTCCCGGCGGCCATTCAGTCACCGGAGATTCAACAGAAAGAGACTCTCGTCCGAGATCTAACAGTTGTTCTTAGAGTGATCTGACCATTCCTCATCTAACAGGAGCACAATACAAGGTGTAATGAGGGTAATCATGAATTCATGTTTACAGGGGTAAAAAATATTTTCTGAATAAATTAGAGGGCCAAATTCATTAATGATTATATGTAAGGGATTATTTAAAAACATATTATATTATAGTTGCTTACTATTTCAGTGGGGTGATAAAAATGTTATTCTGATAGGGAACACCTAATATTTCCATATGGGGACACCATTTAACGTACGTACCTGTGTCACTACAAGTGACAGCATGCACATGGGCACAAGAGGGCCCACTCAGTTTTTCATAAAATAATTTGGGTCCCGTAGAATAATGAATAATAACTTTTACTCCTCCAAACAAGAACTCCTGATCACCCTCATAATTAAATCTTGTATGGTGCCCCCTGTCATGTTCGCATTGGCCCCCAGTGGAGAGCTAACGTGTTTGGTGATCTCACCCATGCAAAGCAGCGTGTTCATTCCGGTGAGTTTCACAGAAATCTCGGGCAAGTTTACAAAATCACAGCTTCATACACGTGGGGACTTGTATTCTTAGTATGGCCAAAAGTAGGGACATCGATTTGTAGTCTATTTGGTTACATCACTTTACTGCCTGTTTACTATCACCTTGCACATCAGCGGGTTCAAACTCACCCGACAAAAGACAAATCGCAGCTTGATTAATTGTGCCCCTGGTCTTATCTAGATATATAACCTAGACTGTAACCCACGTGTACATCTGTTTCTCTAATGTTTAATAATCACAATAAGGTTTCCCATCAATTCCAGAATTCCTTATTTAGCACTAACATTCTCAACACATTCAGAAAACTAATACTCATGTTATTGGCAGCAAAACAAATCTAACGCATTATTAGGGTGTTTTTGTTCCCCTTTAGTTTGGTAAAACCTGTAGCAAACTTATAGTCAGAGGTGGATTCATCCAGGAATAACATCGCTGAATACACACACAGCGTACGGCTAAACAGAACATTGCTGGAGATGCTCTGCACCTGCCCTGGGGTCAGTGTCCACCCAGCGGACGGGTTGTTGAGGAGCAGAGGGGAGGAGATGAGGGACGGTTCCTGGTGAAGTGTGGACTAGGAGTGTCGCTGAGGCGAGTTTATGGCGCAGAGTAGATACAAGATCTCATTTTACGGATGGAGATTATTGATGTAGCATGGAGAGGGTGATTTGTAATGATGCTTCTTGTTGTGTCATTATCTCAGGACTGGAAGACTCTAAGGGTCGCCCTGTACTTGGGACCTTCCATGTTACAAGCAATGTGATGAAACGTTTCAGAGAACTGTCACATGACCGTCCTGATGTTCCTAATGCTCCAAATGGAGAACATCATAAATGTTTTATCCAATGAAGGAGTGGGTAATACGTTGGGTAATACGTTGGGTAATACGTTGCAGAGATGTCTCCTGCGAGGGCAGGATAGGTGGGCACCTTGGTGTGTGCTGAGTGGACCATCCAGACACAACTTACTGTGGCCATCGAGTGCATTTCATACATTACCTTCATTGATGGCAGCTTCATATCTTTGCATTGTGTTTGTAGTTTCCCAGGGCAGCAGGTTCCATCCGTGTTTTTCACTCCTTCATTTCAAATAAGTTTTGGGTAAGACACCCGTCAGGGGGAACCAGAATACTAAGTGAGCAGTACAGAAGCTTCATCAGCTATTTAAAGTAGCAGAGGGGGGCAGTGAACTATACAGGGATCAAACAGTCTGCTCCCCCAAGAGGTATCGTTTCTGCTGGTTAATAGTATAGGAAACATATCCACAGTAACAGAGGACAATGCAGATCAAACAAATGTGTACAAATGTCTGGAGCTTAGGAGATAAAATCCCAGATCTAAGTGCGATAATGACAAGGGATGATCTGGATATTGTGGCTATTACAGAGTCATGGTGCAATGAAAGTCATGACTGGGACATCTCTATACCGGGATATACTTTATTTAGGGCAGAGTGGGAGGAATCGGAGGAGCAATGTATATGAAAACAACCATAAATGCTACTTTAATACAAAGTATTGAAGCAAAAACTGAGGCCCTTTGGGTGACCATAGAATCGGGGACAAGGCTGTTCTTCGTACTGGGGTGATCTATAGACCATCAGGTCAGGAAGAAGAACTGGACAGGAACTTACTGCAGGACAGCAATAAAATGGCATTACAAGGAGAGGTAATAATCATGGGAGACTTTAATCTACCTGATGTGAACAGTGAGGGGTCTTCTGCAGGTTCCACTATAAGTAGGGACATTCTGGAGTCCTTGCAGGAAGCATCCCTCAAGCACATGGTGAGTGAGGCCACACGTAAAGACGCAATATTAGACCTAATTCTTACAAATGGTGATAGATAATCTGATGTAAATGTGGATGAGAACCTAGGATCCAGTGACCATCAAGCAGTATGGTTTAGTATAAAGACAGACTTATACCACACAAAACAAAGGTGTTAGATTTCAGGAAGGCTGACTCTGCACAGATGGGAAATGTGTAAGTGACTCTTTGGCAGAGTGGGGGAACTTGAAAGGAGTGTAGGAGAGGTGGGAAAAATTAAAAAGTGTAATACTTAAAGCAACCGACCTCTGTATCAAAGGGGTTAAGAAAAGTACAAGGACAAGGAAGTCAGTGTGGTCTGCAAAAGAAGTAGCAAGTATTGTGAAAGGAAAGAAGATGGCCTTTAGGAGATATAAGCAGACCCAGAATAATGCAGACATAGAGGTGTATCTTGTTATACAGAAGGAGGCTAAGGGGGGATCAGATGTGCAAGCTGAAGAGAATATGGCCCAGTCAGTAGGTAAAGGGGGCAAAACTTTATTTTAGGTATATAAGTGAAAGGAGAAAAACAAAAGGAGGAATAATAAGACTAAAGACAGAGAGTGAGGGTCTTGTTGAGGGAGACAAGGTAATAACAGATCATCTTAATAATTATTTTTGCTCAGTGTTCACTACAGATAGAGCCGGGAAGGGGCCACAGTTAAGTTTCATGTATACTCATAAACATGAGGTAGATACAAGTACATTACAGAGGAGTGGATAAATCAATGGGGCCAGATGGGATACATCCAAGGATACTAAAAGAGCTTAAAGGGAGCTGGTAACACCATTAACAGAATTATTCAATCAGTCACTAGATACAGGAGTAATTCCAGAGGACTGGAGAAGAGTGAATGTAGTCCTACTGCACAAAGTGGAAGCAAGGAAGAGGTAACTACAGACCAGTGAGTCTTACATCAGTAGTAGGGAAACTGATGGAAACACTCTTAACAGAAAGAGTTGTAGAATATCTCAAATTCAGTAAATTACAGGAACCCAAACAGCAGGATTTACTGGGGGGAGATTGTGTCAAACAAATCTTATTGACTGAGTGACTAAAGTAAGAGATCAAGGAGAGGCCGTAGATGGAGTTTATCTAGACTTTAGTAAGGCTTTTGACACTGTCCCACATTTCGGACTGTTAAATAAACTTGAAACTTTTTGATTAGATTCTAGGATGGTTGAATGGATAAGATCTTGGTTGCAGGATAGAAAACAGAGAGTTATAGTAAATGGAGAACATTCATAGGAGGGAAAGGTTACCAGTGGAGTACCCCAAGGATCTGTACTTGGACCAGTGCTTTTTAATATCTTTATTGGAAACATTACAAATAGTATTGAAGGGAAAGTATGTCCTACTGTAGATAACGCATAGATATGCAGCAGGGTAGACACACCAGGAGGGGTAAAACAAATTATTGATGATCTAGGTAGACTAGAGGAATGGTCAAGAGAGCGGCAACTACAGTTTAATGCCAAAAAATGCAAAATCATGTACTTGGGTCTCAAAAACCCAAAGTCTAAATATAGTAATAATGGCACTATAATTGAAACTACTGAGGAGGAAAGGGATCTAGGAGTCATTATCTCAGGTGACATAAAGGCAGGTGAGCAATGTAACAAAGCAATGAGGAAGATGTCAGATGCTTGGTTACATAGGGAGGGAATCAGTAGCAGAAAGAAGTAATAATACCACTGTATAGGTCATTGGTACGACTTAGCCCCCTCTCCACCCTGTCGCCACATAAGACCTGCTCTGGGTCTAGTTCTTGCTCCAAGCTGATATTGACTCTAACTTGTGGGGGAAGGGAGGAGCCAGACAGAGGCACCAGAAGGAAAATAATGAGTAACGTTACATTACGTAACTGACTAGTTTTACACCATGTAGTAGAAACCACAAAGAAAGCAGGAATTGTGTTTCCAGGGCACTCTTGTCGTGAGGGAAATAATCCAATATTAAAATATATAACCTACATTGGTATGCTTCAAAAACAGTTATAGCAAAATATTTAAAGAGATTATAATGAAATGTTGAGATGATGCAAAAAATACAGTTAAAAAAGTAGAAAAACTCCCCAGCTGGCCTGATATTAATATGTGTAAGTAATAATCCACTCTATTAGGATTTAATAATAATGATGTCAGTCCTACAATCACACTTGGTAGACTATATTACTTCATTCAATCCGTATCCCACCTAGTATGTACTGTTACATGGACTTACAGGCACCCTGTAGAGATATTCCAGGCTCTATGAGCTATGTAACAGCAAGTGATTCACTTCTCCATATATCAGCATTCCAGAGATCTCTATAATTAGGGCAAACCTATATAGATATAGCCATAATCTCACAGTAGTATAATGCTGCTGACAGCCGTCCCTACAAGCTCAGATAAGAGTATTCACGCTGGATTAACTGCTACACGTTAACTAACATTATGAGAGTGGAATGTAAACACAATAAATATCATCCAGCAGAAATACTCTTAGCTGAGCTGTAGGGACGGCTGTCAGCAGCATTATATTACTGTGAGGTCAGCAGCATTATATTACTGTGAGGTCAGCAGCATTATATTACTGTGAGATCAGCAGCATTATATTACTGTGAGATCAGCAGCATTATATTACTGTGAGATCAGCAGCATTATATTACTGTGAGGTCAGCAGCATTATATTACTGTGAGGTCAGCAGCATTATATTACTGTGAGGTCAGCAGCATTATATTACTGTGAGGTCAGCAGCATTATATTACTGTGAGGTCAGCAGCATTATATTACTGTGAGATCAGCAGCATTATATTACTGTGAGATCAGCAGCATTATATTACTGTGAGGTCAGCAGCATTATATTACTGTGAGGTCAGCAGCATTATATTACTGTGAGATCAGCAGCATTATATTACTGTGAGATCAGCAGCATTATATTACTGTGAGATCAGCAGCATTATATTACTGAGATCAGCAGCATTATATTACTGTGAGATCAGCAGCATTATATTACTGTGAGGTCAGCAGCATTATATTACTGTGAGGTCAGCAGCATTATATTACTGTGAGATCAGCAGCATTATATTACTGTGAGATCCGCAGCATTATATTACTGTGAGATCCGCAGCATTATATTACTGTGAGGTCAGCAGCATTATATTACTGTGAGATCAGCAGCATTATATTACTGTGAGATCAGCAGCATTATATTACTGTGAGATCAGCAGCATTATATTACTGTGAGGTCAGAAGCATTATATTACTGTGAGGTCAGAAGCATTATATTACTGTGAGATCAGCAGCATTATATTACTGTGAGATCAGCAGCATTATATTACTGTGAGATCAGCAGCATTATATTACTGTGAGGTCAGCATTATATTACTGTGAGGTCAGCAGTATTCTATTACTGTGAGGTCAGCAGCATTATATTACTGTGAGGTCAGCAGTATTCTATTACTGTGAGATCAGCAGCATTATATTACTGTGAGATCAGCAGCATTATATTACTGTGAGATCAGCAGCATTATATTACTGTGAGATCAGCAGCATTATATTACTGTGAGGTCAGCAGCATTATATTACTGTGAGGTCAGCAGCATTATATTACTGTGAGGTCAGCAGTATTCTATTACTGTGAGGTCAGCAGCATTATATTACTGTGAGGTCAGCAGCATTATAATACTGTGAGATCAGCAGCATTATATTACTGTGAGGTCAGCAGCATTATAATACTGTGAGATCAGCAGCATTATAATACTGTGAGATCAGCAGCATTATATTACTGTGAGGTCAGCAGCATTATATTACTGTGAGATCAGCAGCATTATATTACTGTGAGATCAGCAACATTATATTACTGTGAGGTCAGCAGCATTATATTACTGTGAGGTCAGCAGCATTATATTACTGTGAGGTCAGCAGTATTATATTACTGTGAGGTCAGCAGCATTATATTACTGTGAGGTCAGCAGCATTATATTACTGTGAGGTCAGCAGCATTATATTACTGTGAGATCAGCAGCATTATATTACTGTGAGATCAGCAGCATTATATTACTGTGAGATCAGCAGCATTATATTACTGTGAGATCAGCATCATTATATTACTGTGAGATCAGCATCATTATATTACTGTGAGATCAGCATTATATTACTGTGAGATCAGCAGCATTATATTACTGTGAGATCAGCAGCATTATATTACTGTGAGGTCAGCATTATATTACTGTGAGGTCAGCATTATATTACTGTGAGATCAGCAGCATTATATTACTGTGAGGTCCGCAGCATTATATTACTGTGAGATCAGCATCATTATATTACTGTGAGATCAGCATTATATTACTGTGAGATCAGCAGCATTATATTACTGTGAGGTCAGCAGCATTATATTACTGTGAGGTCAGCAGTATTATATTACTGTGAGATCAGCATTATATTACTGTGAGATCAGCAGCATTATATTACTGTGAGGTCAGCATTATATTACTGTGAGATCAGCAGCATTATATTACTGTGAGGTCAGCAGCATTATATTACTGTGAGGTCAGCAGCATTATATTACTGTGAGATCAGCAGCATTATATTACTGTGAGATCAGCAGCATTATATTACTGTGAGGTCAGCAGCATTATATTACTGTGAGGTCAGCAGCATTATATTACTGTGAGGTCAGCAGCATTATATTACTGTGAGGTCAGCAGCATTATATTACTGTGAGATCAGCAGCATTATATTACTGTGAGATCAGCAGCATTATATTACTGTGAGATCAGCAGCATTATATTACTGTGAGATCAGCAGCATTATATTACTGTGAGATCAGCAGCATTATATTACTGTGAGATCAGCAGCATTATATTACTGTGAGATCAGCATCATTATATTACTGTGAGATCAGCATTATATTACTGTGAGATCAGCAGCATTATATTACTGTGAGATCAGCATTATATTACTGTGAGGTCAGCATTATATTACTGTGAGGTCAGCATTATATTACTGTGAGGTCAGCATTATATTACTGTGAGGTCAGCATTATATTACTGTGAGGTCAGCATTATATTACTGTGAGCTCAGCAGCATTATATTACTGTGAGGTCAGCAGCATTATATTACTGTGAGGTCAGCAGCATTATATTACTGTGAGCTCAGCAGCATTATATTACTGTGAGCTCAGCAGCATTATATTACTGTGAGGTCAGCAGCATTATATTACTGTGAGGTCAGCAGCATTATATTACTGTGAGGTCAGCAGCATTATATTACTGTGAGGTCAGCATTATATTACTGTGAGGTCAGCAGCATTATATTACTGTGAGGTCAGCAGCATTATATTACTGTGAGGTCAGCAGCATTATATTACTGTGAGATCAGCAGCATTATATTACTGTAAGGTCAGCAGCATTATATTACTGTAAGGTCAGCAGCATTATATTACTGTGAGGTCAGCAGCATTATATTACTGTGAGGTCAGCAGCATTATATTACTGTGAGATCAGCAGCATTATATTACTGTGAGGTCAGCAGCATTATATTACTGTGAGGTCCGCAGCATTATATTACTGTGAGATCCGCAGCATTATATTACTGTGAGGTCAGCAGCATTATATTACTGTGAGGTCAGCAGCATTATATTACTGTGAGGTCAGCAGCATTATATTACTGTGAGGTCAGCAGCATTATATTACTGTGAGGTCAGCAGCATTATATTACTGTGAGGTCAGCAGCATTATATTACTGTGAGATCAGCATTATATTACTGTGAGATCAGCAGCATTATATTACTGTGAGATCAGCAGCATTATATTACTGTGAGATCAGCAGCATTATATTACTGTGAGATCAGCATCATTATATTACTGTGAGATCAGCATCATTATATTACTGTGAGATCAGCATTATATTACTGTGAGATCAGCAGCATTATATTACTGTGAGATCAGCAGCATTATATTACTGTGAGGTCAGCAGCATTATATTACTGTGAGGTCAGCAGCATTATATTACTGTGAGGTCAGCAGCATTATATTACTGTGAGGTCAGCAGCATTATATTACTGTGAGGTCAGCAGCATTATATTACTGTGAGGTCAGCATTATATTACTGTGAGCTCAGCAGCATTATATTACTGTGAGCTCAGCAGCATTATATTACTGTGAGGTCAGCAGCATTATATTACTGTGAGCTCAGCAGCATTATATTACTGTGAGCTCAGCAGCATTATATTACTGTGAGCTCAGCAGCATTATATTACTGTGAGCTCAGCAGCATTATATTACTGTGAGCTCAGCAGCATTATATTACTGTGAGCTCAGCAGCATTATATTACTGTGAGGTCAGCATTATATTACTGTGAGGTCAGCAGCATTATATTACTGTGAGGTCAGCAGCATTATATTACTGTGAGGTCAGCAGCATTATATTACTGTGAGATCAGCAGCATTATATTACTGTAAGGTCAGCAGCATTATATTACTGTAAGGTCAGCAGCATTATATTACTGTGAGGTCAGCAGCATTATATTACTGTGAGGTCAGCAGCATTATATTACTGTGAGATCAGCAGCATTATATTACTGTGAGGTCAGCAGCATTATATTACTGTGAGGTCCGCAGCATTATATTACTGTGAGATCCGCAGCATTATATTACTGTGAGGTCAGCAGCATTATATTACTGTGAGGTCAGCAGCATTATATTACTGTGAGGTCAGCAGCATTATATTACTGTGAGGTCAGCAGCATTATATTACTGTGAGGTCAGCAGCATTATATTACTGTGAGGTCAGCAGCATTATATTACTGTGAGGTCAGCAGCATTATATTACTGTGAGATCAGCAGCATTATATTACTGTGAGGTCAGCAGCATTATATTACTGTGAGGTCCGCAGCATTATATTACTGTGAGATCCGCAGCATTATATTACTGTGAGGTCAGCAGCATTATATTACTGTGAGGTCAGCAGCATTATATTACTGTGAGGTCAGCAGCATTATATTACTGTGAGGTCAGCAGCATTATATTACTGTGAGGTCAGCAGCATTATATTACTGTGAGGTCAGCAGCATTATATTACTGTGAGGTCAGCAGCATTATATTACTGTGAGATTATGGCTATATCTGTATTAACTGTATTTTTTGCATCATCTCAACATTTCATTATCTCTTTTTAAATATTTTGCTATAACTGTTTTTGAGGCATACCAATGTAGGTTATATATTTTAATATTGGATTATTTCCCTCACAACAAGAGTGCCCTGGAAACACAATTTCTGCTTTCTTTGTGGATTCCACTAAATGTTACAATTTGTGTGGGTGCCCCTCCCCTCCTATGTACGATCATACATCTATAGAGGGGTTTATATACTTCTCTGTGCGGTGTCACAGATACAATTCATCCTTAATTATCATGTTCATCACCAGGTGGCTCGTGACGTGGACGGCCAGGGAAATTATGTGATGCTTACACACAAACACGTGGCTAATCTGCACCCGTCCTCCGTGTACTATGGATGCTCTGATCCTCCCACCTGGGTTCTGTACCACGACTTCACCATCTCTCAGGACAACTGTATCAGTGTCACAACAGAAATCCTTCCCGAAATGTGAGCCCTCAATCCCCAAATGCTCCTCCTCTGAAATCTGTCCCTTCACCAATAATTACTGCATCCTAAATCTTCCCCACATCCATAACCTCAAACAGCTGCTGTATTGTCCCAAACCACACCCGAAATAAGTCTGCCATGTCCCAATCCCCCAGTACAGCGTTTACATCGTCCCAAATCTCATCCCATTCAGATACCCCTCAATGACTGTATTATCCTAAATCTGCCCGACCACCAGCAGCAGTTGCACTGTACCATATCCCACCTCCACAGCAGCTACTTAGCCCCAAATACCCCCCACAACAACTGCATGATCCAAGATCTCCCACTCCCACCTATAACAACTGCTCCACCCCAAGTCCACTCCACAAGCAGCAATTGCACCATCACAAAGCCCAAATGTCCCCTTTTTCTGCATGCTGAGATATCTCCCCTCCTAACCGCAATCACTTGATCACAAATCTTTCTCCTCCTGGCGATTGTTGCATGACCCCCATATTTCCATTCGGTGTTACTCATTGTTTCCCAAATTCCAAGTGCATCATCCATCCTCTTATCTCTCTGCCGCTCCTTTGTTTCAGCCTTTTCAGGTCCTATTTGTTCCAACAGGTTGGTGGAGTTTGCCCCTCAATACTACTTGAGTAACCTCCCCGTGAGTGAGAGCCGCGATCTACTTATGGAGTTGCGGGAGAAGCTTCAAGACCAAGAGACTCTTAGGGTCCAGAGTGAAGAAGAGGATTATACTGAGGAGGAGGAGGAAGGGAAAGACTCCTGCTCTGTGCAATGAGGACACGCTCCACTACTGGAAAGCACTTTATATAGTTACTGAGCCAACACTACAGTTACTCTCCGGAGTAAGGAGCAGTATTGACGTTATCCTGCCAATAACTGGGGGGGGGGAGTCTGTGTGATCAGATTACGTCTCTGTCTCTAACGTTCTGCTATGTAGCTTAGTGTGTATAGTACTTGTATGGTTCAGTTGTCCTCTCTCTTGGTACATCATTCATTGGTACATCTTTAGAAGGTAGGTAGAGAACTGGCGCAAGATAGAAGTTGGGACATTTATGAAACTTTATAGTTTTTGTAGATGTAGAGCGTTGTTAGTTGTTGTTTTGTTAGCGTTGTTAGTTGTTGTTTTTTTAAACTGTTCCTTTTGTGCAACATCTATCTTTTGTTTTTATAAGAAATGCCGCCTGCTGTGTGTGGTATTGTGCCGGATGTGTGTGACTAATCACAGCCAGCAGGGGAATGACTGATCCTATTACCTGTATGTGTTGTGTAGTGTCTATCTCTGTAAGACGCATGTAATGACGTGCCCACGGTCTGGCAATGCTTGGTGAGCTGCGCAGCTTTATTACTAATTGTTCTCTCCACTAATAACTAACATGTTGGGAGTGAAGTTTGTATTAAGCATGGCCACGTTGTTGGGTCACGGGGCTTGTCGGATCTTGTGTCATTGAATAATGGGCCAGGGATGGTTCTGGGTAAAGTGCGTGTAGCTGTATACACTGATTATGTCAGGAGCAAGTCTCAATTGGGCAATAAATCAGCATAATTGTGTGAGATTATATCGGGGCTTCCTGATAAGTGCTGGGACGTTGTGCAATGCTGCTTATGTGAATTATCTCCAGAATGATCATCTCTCTCATCACTACAAATGTCTGTACTGTATAGGGACTGTGTGACAAAGATCACAATAAATGTCATGAAGAACAACTCTAATCTCATGTCAGTAAATTGTAACATGCATCGTTATAAACTCCAGGCGCTTCTGTCAGTAATTACAATGGCGTGCAAAAGTATTCAAATCGAACGTCAACAGATTTATCTGTATTACAAATGACACTTACACAGATTGTTCCAGACAGTATTTTATTGCTAACCATTAGGCCCTTACTGAATTAGGAGTTTGACATTTTACTTTGTCTGCAGATTTTTAAAAAACGGAATAAAATAATTTGCATAAGTATTCAATCCCATGAAGACTAGTACTTTTGCAATAACCACTTTAAGCCTGTTGGGTAAGTTTCTGCCAGGTTCGCACACTGTTTAGGAGTGATGTTTGCCCATTCTTCCTGGCAGATTTGCTCCAGGTTGTTCAGGTTGGTTGGATGACGCTTGTGGGCTGCAATTTTCAAATAGTGCCACAGATTCATAACTGCAGAGACCTGGCCTGTGACCTGGCCTGTGACCTGGCCTGTGACGTGGCCTGTGACGTGACCTGTGACGTGGCCTGTGACGTGGCCTGTGACGTGGCCTGTGACGTGGCCTGTGACGTGGCCTGTGACGTGGACTGTGACGTGGACTGTGACGTGGCCTGTGACGTGGCCTGTGACGTGGCCTGTGACCTGGACTGTGACCTGGGCTGTGACCTGTGACGTGGGCTGTGACGTGGGCTGTGACCTGGCCTGTGACCTGGGCTGTGACCTGGCCTGTGACCTGGGCTGTGACCTGGGCTGTGACGTGGCCTGTGACCTGTGACCTGGGCTGTGACGTGGACTGTGACCTGTGACCTGGGCTGTGACCTGGCCATTGTCGAACACTCACATTTCTGTTGTTCAGCACCCCAGTGTTACTTTGGCCTTGTGCTGGGGATCATTGTCCTGCTTGAAGGTGAACGGTCTCCCAAGCTTTAGTTTTCTAGCAGATTGAAGCGGGTCGTCTTACAGTATCTCCCTGCACCATTCATCCGTCCTCCAGTCTCCCCACAACATGATGCTGCCACCCCAGTACTTCACTGTTGGCAGGGTGTGTGCTGAGGAATGGGCACTGTTAGGTTTGTGCCACACACAGCATTTTGAATGTGGGCCATAAAGCTTAATTTTTGTCAACTGACCACAAAGCCTTAGCCCACATTTTAGCTGGGTCACTCTGATCTCTGGCAAACACCAGACATGGTTTGATGTGGGTTGTATGCAGAGCTCTTCATATGGATGACTGGTCGTCTGACCTCCAGTCTCAGCCACTGAACTCAGCAGCTTCTTCATAGTGATCGTTGTCCTCACAGGTCTCCTTGCCCTGATGCTGAGTGTTGAGGGACGGCCTGGTCTAGGCAGAGTCTGGCTGGTACGATGCAGCTTCCATTCCCTCACCACTGGTCCAACAGAGCTCACTGGGTGATCCAAGCCCTGGGACATTATTTTTTACATCTTCCTATCTTGTGCATTTCTATAACTTTATCTTTAATGTCCTTAGGATGCCCCTCGGTCTCCATTATCACAGTATGAGCAATGTTATGTGAACTAGGGAGTCTTTATCCATCAAACGTGATTCACAGGTAGAAGCTAATATCTTTCATCTGTGTAAACTTGGAGCTTCCACAGCACATGGGGTTGAATACTTCTGCAAGTACAATTTTTCCATTTGTATTTCTTTTTTTAAATCAGCAGACAAAAAAAAAATAATTATGAGTTTGAAAATTTACTTTAGGAGCCTTCTAGTCCACAATAAAGATACTGACGGGAACAATCTGTGTAAGTGTCATTTGCTGACTTTTAGGAGTTGAATACTTTTGCAAGCCGCTGTATTTTTATTTTATTTTATAAAGAACCTGGAAATGCAGTTCTCAGCCGCATGTAATCTGACAAAACCATTCCCAATAAAGGTGTACAAGAGGCCAACTCTGATCTGGTGCAAAACAAAGTCTTCTGTAGGGTGACGTAGTAGAAGGAACAAACTTGAGGTCATAGACCAGTTTTTAAAGTTTAAACTGTTATTAACCTTTTAAATGGAAATGTCCTCTCGCCCCCTCAACACAAGGAAACCATTAAACATGAGCCCTCTCCACGCCGTTCTCTTATTTCAGTAACCTTGTGTCTGTGGTTCTCCTACGCCGTGCGTTACTAGGACGGCACTCGCTCTGCCGCACTCCTCCCCTCTGTCTGCCGCCATACCCAGAAATCCAGGCATCTCGGTGGACATCTAGATGCCAAAGATATATATTAGTAAGTTATGGTAAATTATAAACTTTTATATCTAAGTTTTTACCATTCATTTTTTATTACATAACCTGACTTTTATTTCGTTGTTTCATGTCATTTTGTTGTTTCATGTTATTTTGGTTGCAGGTTGGCAGCTCCACTGTTTTGGAAGCAGCAGATGTATAGATAGCATAATATAAAATGTACAAAATGCAGTGTTTTTAGTGCGCCTGTATATACGTCTTCAGAATCTGGATGCACATGGTGAGTTTGCATAAACTAAAAGGAAAGTGCAACAAGGTGATCCAACTTAGATGTACGATGGCCAAGTATTTGGCAGTACTTAGTGCACTATCCACACATCTGGTTTCTGTAACGTACAGAATGAAAGTATTGGAGGATGGGTGCAGAGAAGAGTAGAAAGTGAGTTGGGAAGATAACAGAGCGGCTAAAGAATGTGATAACTTTTTCGGAAGAGGTCAGGTTCAAACCTTTCAGAACTTTAGGAGAATAGCCAGAGTATAGATGCAGCAGGGGAAATGGAAGTCGATGATAAGGGGAGATGAAGACATTATTATTATTATTATCATTTATTTGTTAGGCGCCACAAGGTTTCCGCAGCGCCGCACATAGTACAAACAGTAGACTATACAGGGTATAACAGTACAGAACAATAAACAAAAAGTACCAATACTTCAGAAACTCCAGGCAGGCAGATGCAATAGACACGGAGCAGAAGAACGGGTAAGGAGACAGGAGGGAAGAGGGCCCTGGTCATGCGAGCTTACATCCTAAGGGAGGGTAAAACAGACCAGGCACAAGAGGAGCCAGTTAAGGGAATGGGAGAGAGGGGAGAATGAGCGGAGGAGATGGGGGGTTAAGTGGATGGTTGGTAGGCTTTGAGAAAGAGGCGAGTTTTGAGTGCACATTTGAAGGAGCACAGAGTAGGAGAGAGGCGGATGGAGCGAGGGAGGTCATTCCAGTGAAGGGGGGCTGCACGGGAAAAGTCCTGGATTCTGGAATGAGACATATCTGGAAGAGTGGAGAACACAGTGAGGAGATTTTGTTACAAATCACCTGTCCTCGCTCCAGCACCGCGATCCTCTCTCTCTTCCGGGTCGCGGCGGCGCTGTCACGTGACAGTCGGGGCGGGGAATTCAAACTTGCTAAACTACTAAAGACCTGCTCTGACGCCTGGGCAGCGTTAGAGCAACTTCCTATGTTCCCTGACTTGGTGATTCCTCGTGATTCTCCGTGTACCTGTTGTCCTTGCTGACTGCTCAGATTATCTCCACTCCAAATGTACCAAACCCAGACTTGTACCACGCATTATCTTTATCCAGTGTACCAGACCTCGGCTATCCTGATACTACCATCCAGTTCCAGTGTACCTCCTATCCTTACCTCTAGAGGCAGACCAGTGGACCGCGACCTGCGATCCTCCGCAGCAAAGCCCATCCCGCCTTGCGGCGGTTCTTGGTGAACACCAGGGGGTTCGTTAGACTCCGCACCACCGGCCGGCCAGCGCTGATCTAGAGTAAGGCAAGTACTCCATATTTATACCTACATTCTGCATTGTTGTACACATTACATAATTGTTACAGATTTAAGACAAGAG
Source organism: Mixophyes fleayi (assembly GCF_038048845.1). Taxonomy (NCBI): domain Eukaryota; kingdom Metazoa; phylum Chordata; class Amphibia; order Anura; family Limnodynastidae; genus Mixophyes; species Mixophyes fleayi. Next base: position 1,168,626 of record NC_134402.1, read on the forward strand.
AGGATGCAGTTGCTGCATCATTGAGGGCTTACAAGTGAAGGATAAAAACTATGATTTATTCCCTGCCAGGATACGGAAACCAGAGCAAAAGCTGGAATAAGGATGGATGTGGCTGATGGTTTTTAATTGGAAGCAGCAGGACTGTGAACATGATTGAAAGCCATAAAGGTTGGGCAGGGCTGAGACAACAGTGGACTTTTGTTGTGGGAGCGATGTCCATCTTGTGGATCAGGCAGAAGGTGGGAGCACCAGTAGTTCAGTATAGAGGGTGACACATCCGATTTAATAGGAGACCTCAGAAAGGTGATCAGCGGTGTTGATTAGAAGAGTGATATATCTGCCAACTCTCACCCACAACTTATTAAGTTAATACAGTGATAATTGTCCTCAACATAAACCTGTAACGTGTGAATTGATACAGTTTTCGTGAACTTACAAGTCCTCAGAAAATGACAAGTGTCACAAAAAACTGACCCCCAGTACAGATATAGTGACTGGGGATTTACAGGTAATATAATAATTCTGGATTTTCAGAATGCTAAACTTTTGTTTGTAACTCTGTACATCTTTATGTACACAGATATTACATACTGAAATAAAACGATACAAGAGGGTGAAGAGGATTTGTAATCTAAAGAGAGAAGGCAATAAGTGAGACGAAAGGTGTGATCTAAGTTGTGACAATCAGGCTGAAACTGCTGAATGGATAAAGGAGAAGTATAAAGGAGGAAGATGGACTATGTGGAGTAAGAAGAAGTATAAAGGAGGAAGATGGACTATGTGGAGTAAGAAGAAGTATAAAGGAGGATGATGGACTATGTGGAGTAAGAAGAAGTATAAAGGAGGAAGATGGACTATGTGGAGTAAGAAGAAGTATAAAGGAGGAAGATGGACTATGTGGAGTAAGAAGAAGGATAAAGGAGGAAGATGGACTATGTGGAGTAAGAAGAAGTATAAAGGAGGATGATGGACTATGTGGAGTAAGAAGAAGTATAAAGGAGGAAGATGGACTATGTGGAGTAAGAAGAAGTATAAAGGAGGATGATGGACTATGTGGAGTAAGGAGAAGTATAAAGGAGGAAGATGGACTATGTGGAGTAAGGAGAAGTATAAAGGAGGAAGATGGACAATGTGGAGTAAGGATAAGTATAAAGGAAGAAGATGGATTATGTGGAGTAAGGATAAGTATAAAGGAGGATGATGGACTATGTGGAGTAAGGAGAAGTATAAAGGAGGAAGATGGACAATGTGGAGTAAGGAGAAGTATAAAGGAGGAAGATGGACAATGTGGAGTAAGGATAAGTATAAAGGAGGAAGATGGACTATGTGGAGTAAGAAGAAGGATAAAGGAGGAAGATGGACTATATGGAGTAAGGATAAGTATAAAGGAGGAAGATGGACTATGTGGAGTAACGATAAGTATAAAGGAGGATGATGGACAATGTGGAGTAGGAAGATGGACTATGTGGAGTAAGAATAAGTATAAAGGAGGAAGATGGACTATGTGGAGTAAGGAGAAGGATAAAGGAGAAATATAAAGGAGGAAGATGGAGTTAGGGTGTAGGGGAATGGTCTCATGGAATTAGAGAAGCCCTGTAGACTGATTATCTTGTGGACCGCTCAGGAGTTACATCTGTTATAAGGAACAGGTACCAGCAGTTGTGTTAATTTTGAGTCATTTACTATGGAATTCAATCCCGTGATCTCTGTTGCTGGATTATAGTGTATTACCCATTGTTGCACTGTATAATTACTGTTTGTTGCTAGTTATGGTTACTATCACTGTTTGCAATACCACTGTTTATCCTCACTATCATTTTGATACCTCTCACTGCTGACTGTTTGCTCAATATCCTGTGTATTGTATTATGTACTGTTCATGGTCATACTTCTACCCCTCCCTGGCTGCCTCTCATCACTTACCGAATACCACTCCCCCCTCCCTCTTCCCTACTGCGTCCCCATACCCTATGGTTCCCACTCTTCCCCTCCTCTACTGTGCGTCCTAAACCCAGCACACCACTGCACACTTTCAATTCTACCAATCCCATTCACAGTTCCCCACTTTCCACTCTCCCTTTTTCCTGTGCCCTTTGGAGTGCCAGATTCATCCGTAATAAATTGCTCTTTGTCCAGGATCTCTTCATCTCCTCTTTTAACCTCCTTGCCATCACTGAAACCTGTCTCTCCTCTCTCTGATATCGCTTTCCCTGCTGCTTGCTCTTATGGGGGCCTTCCCTTCTCTCATCCCATCAGGGCTGGGGACTGTTCTGGCGGTGGTGTGGACATCCTCCTTTTCTCCATCTCCACCTTCTGTGTCATCCCTCCTGGGCCTTCTTTAACGGTCTCCTGCTTTGCGGTCCACTCCATCTGTCTCTTCTAACCTTTTCATCTCTGTGTCACAGTCATTTACCAGCCCCACTTCCCAATTCCTTGTTAACTTTGTAGCCTGGCTACCCTGCTACCTCTCCTCTGACCTCCCCTACATCATCCTGGGTGACTTCAACATCCCCATCGATAACCTCTCTGACCCAGGTTACTTTAAACTTCTTGTTCTTTCCTAATCTTATAGCCTATCACAAGGAACCTCCTCACCCATACATTGTCTCGGTCACTCTCTTGACCTTGTCTTCTCCCACCTTTTGCACTCTTTTTGACTTGGCTATATCTTCATTCCCTCTTTCTGACAATCATCTCCTCCCTTCACCCTCTCTTCTCCCTTACCTCTCCTCCCTACCAAATACACTCTCGCTCAGCATAATCTTGATACTCTGGACCTTGCGATCTTTTCCTCTTCCCTTGAAACTCTTCTTTTCCCCTTAACCAATCTGACCTGCCCCAACCTGGAACCTCCGTCAACAACCACACCCTCTTTTCTGCCCTTGACTCTGCCTGCCTTGCCACTACTGTTTCTCTTAGCCATTCCAACCCCCAACCTTGGCACTAAAAACTCTCACATGTTTCCTTAAATTATCTTCACCTACTGCTGAACGCCACTGGAGGAAATCTTGTTCCCTGGAAGACTACTCCACTTCAAGTTCATTCTCTCCTCCTACAGCTTTGCCCTCTCCCTTGCCAAACAATCCTTCTTTAAATCCCTCATTATTTCCCAGTCATCCAACCCCCATCGCCTCTTTGACACTTTCAATTCCTTACTTCCCCTCCCTCTCCTCCCCTTTTATCTTCCATTTCTGCCTATGACTTTGCAACGTTCTTCTCCAACACAATTGATGCCATCAGAACTGAGATCGCCTCCACCCACTTCTCTCGTATCCCCCTCCCTCACCCATCTTGTTGCCCTCTAACTATCATCTTATGCCCCCCTTCCTCCCCACCTTGGGTGAGGAAGTCCATTTTCTACCGCTTCTAACTGCCCCCTCGATCCTATCCCCTCCCACCTCTTCAGATTCCTCTCGCCTATTGCCTTCTCCCACCTAGCCTACCTCTTCAATTTATCACTCTCCTCTGGAATTTTCCCCTCTCCCTTCAAAGAAGCTTTAGTCTCACCCATTCTAAAAAAATAAAAATCTTTATCACACTACCCTGTCCAATTATTGCCCCATCTCATCCCTTTCTCCTCTAAATTGCTCAAATAGCTAGTCTACAGCCAACTCGCTAACTTCCTCCCCGACATCTCCCTCCTCGATCTTCTCCATTCTTGATTTCACCTCCTCCACTCTACAGAAAGTGCCCTAGCTAAAGTCACTAATGATCTTTTATCCGCCAACACTAAAGGTGTTGGCGGATATAAGATCAGGTTGTAGATATGTCCTCTAGGACATATCTACAACCTTTGATACAGTTGGCAACCTCCTGCTGCACACCCTACACTCCATGGGCCTTTCTGACACTGTCCTCTCTTGGTTCACCTCTTATCTCTCCAACCGCTCCTCCTCCCAATTTTCCCTACTTCCCATAGGAGTCCCTCAGGGCTCCATCCTCCTCTTTTCTTTTGTATACCTCCTCACTGGTTGATCTTATCAGTTCCTTCGTCCTCTAGTACCACCTTTATGCTGATGACACCCAAATCTACCTCTCTTCTTCTGTCCTCTACCCTTCCCTCCACACTAAAGTGTTCTGCTGCCTCCTTGTCAATTCCTCCTGAATGTTCCAACATTTCCTCATACTCAGTATGGCCAATCTGAACCTCTAGTCTTCTCTCCCTCAAGAAACTCCTTCCCTCCTATACTCTCCATCACTTTTGGTGCTTCCAACATCTCCTCTTTTCCCCTAGTTCGATGCCTGGGTGTCAACCTTGACTCCTTCTTCTCATTCACCCCCCACATAAAATCCTTTGCTAAATCCTACCGCTTCCATTCTGCAATATAGCCCGGATCAGACCCTTCCTCTCCATTGATGCCACCCAAACTCTCATCCATTCTTTGATCATCTCCTTCCTTGATCACTACAACTTCCACCTTATTGGCCTCCCTCTCACCATCTCGCCTCTCTTCAGTCCATAGTCAATGCTGCAGCCTTGTTCATCGTTCTCCATCTCCGGTCTTCGTCTGCCTCCCCTCTCTGTCAAGGTCTACGCTGGCTCCCTCTCATTTACAGAATCCTCCTCAAACTCCTCATAGTCACTTATAGCCCTCTCTAACTCCACTGCTCCTTACCTCTCCCACCTTCTCTCCATTCATACTCCATCGCGCCCTCTATGGTTAGCCATTGACCACCTCCTCCCCTCCCATCTGGTCACCACTTCTCAGTTCCGCATTCAATATTGTTCACATACTCCCTTCTCTGGAACGCTCTCTCTCGTTCTATCAGGCTATCCCCTGGCTTGCAAACCTTCAAACGCTCCCTCAAAACCCATCTGTACAGGGTAGCCTACCCTTCCACTGTGTAACCTTTCCCATGCCCTCCTCTTTCCCTCATTATTATCCTCTTTCACTAACCGTACTTCACCTCACTCTTCCTCTGCTCCTACTCCCTCTTGCTCCTCTCTCCCGACAGAGTTATTTTCCTCTCTCCCTATCTCCCCACTTGGTGTCTCCTTTCAGTCTCCCCCTCCCATCTAGATTGTAAGCTCCTTTGGGAAGGGCCCTCTTATCCTTGTGTCCTCTTCCGCCTGTGTGCCTTTGTTTTTGGCTCCCCCGTCTCCTTTCTACATCTCGACACTTCACTCCTGTCCCTGTGTCTCAGCTTCGCCATTGCCTTTGCTACTCCATCACTGCCCTGATCCTGTTATTGCCCCCACTGCTGAGCACAGGTTCAGCTTCCTTTAGTTCATTCCCCACCTCACTCCATCCCTTTCCCACGTTCTCTTTGTTCTGGACTTGTACCTCTTTGCCCTGTGCACTTGTTCCCAGCCAAATTTGTGTTTATTGCTCTTTGTCTTTATACTGCCCTTTATGCCATGTTCTGCTTTGTCCCATGCTCTATATACAGCGCTATAGAACTATAATAGTAATAGAGCCATTAGTTGTCTGTGCCAGGAGCCTGTATATAAGTTGTATAGGCTGCTGTTTATATATTGTGTGAGCTGATATTACTTATTTTTCCCATATATTGTATAACAAGATCTAGCATTTTGTAATGTGGACATTGTTGCAGTCTGTGTTGACACTTCTTAAATTGCTGAAAGGTTTGGCTGTCCAGGCTAATATGTCAAAGAAGATTAAAATATCTCTGTACCTTCCCCTCCCACTCGGCCAGAGAGTAAATCTAATCACTTGGTCACATCTCTGATTGTAGATTCTGCCTGTGGAGAGGGAAGTACAACATGATGTGAAAAGCCCAAAAGAGGAAGCTTGTAAGGTCCCAGTAAGCAAACTGAGTATTTTTACTATATCCGTCATCTGGAAATAATTGTGCACAGAACAAGGTGTCTTCTTCTTTAATCTGTCATTAACATTGTTTAGGAAAGTGCAAAATGTGGGTGTATGCTCTTCTGTTTGTGAAGATGGACCATCCGGTATAGATGCACCCCCACATTATTGTCTCTTCGACTTCTTCTGTGTCCTGACTTGAAATATACCAATGGACCTTCACTTCCAGCCCCACATCGATTCCTGATCACCCCTTTAATAATTTCTTCTGAAATACCGCTCATTCTAATTTCATTTATCATCTCACATTAATCATGAGAGGAATGGGCCAGTGGGAGCTGCTGGCCCCTGTTAAACAGGGTGTTCCTTGTCACACAAGCCGAAGTCTAAATTTTGCATGTGTGTATAAATAGGCATATTTGTGCTACTGCCATCAGTACATGTAACATTTTGCAACTTTACAGGTGTTAAAACGTGGCCCAGGAATACATGCGCTTCTCTGCAAAACAGGTGCATTCATGCGGTAAGATAGATGCAAAGACATATGAACAGCTGGAGGTGGGTGAAGGGGAAAAAATAAATTACATTCCAACAACTAGACAAAAAAGCAAGAATGTCAGACCCACTGCTAATTCAGTCTCTCTCAAATCTTACCTCATGTCTCATAAGGCACCGGGGTCTCCCTCTATATGTGCTGGTCCCGCATACTGGGATTGCTACCATCTTCTAAGATGGCCTCAAGAGGACCCCAAATTCATACATTCAAAACAGCTGCGCTACCCCAAGATTTTTATGCCACCAGATATTTTTTTTGCTTTTTGGATTCAAGCTGGCAGATCCTGGGTTGAAGATTTTTTTGCTATGAGCCAAAAGCTCCTCTGACAACCCTTAATGGTTAGCTGCTGTCAATGAATTACCAGCACCTGAGACTTGTTATTACAGGCCTATATAAACTGCTTCCTGTATCAACAGAGTGCCAGCTTATTGAATCACTTTCGTAGTCTTCTCTCTTGGATTACCTTCTCTGGCTATGACCTTTGTATGACAACCCTCCTGGCTATTAACCCTTTGGCACCGGGCTACAACTCTACTTACTTTTATCCTCAGCGATCTTACGAATTACTTATCTGGCTAGCATCATGAACATTAAAGTACCAAAGGTACAAATACTTTTTGGTTGTTCTTCTTAATTCATGATTTCTTTGTTTCCTGATGAATACTAGTAAAGAAACATTTTTATTAAACAACCAGTATGTTTCGTCCTGTTATTTGTAACGCCCAGCAAGCATTCCAGGGAAATTATACACAGAATCAGTAAAACATGCAATTCCATAGCAGAGATAAAATACAAGGATGTAAAACAGTGCAAAGAAGAAGAGAGTGAACCCCGACTTGCTGTGCTGAAAATCTACAGTTCCTCCATCTGGCTGATGTCAGAACCACAGTTTGTAGCCCCGAATGCAGCCCTTAAACCACATGGTAGGGATGTCTTTTGAAGTATTCACCAGGAGCCGCTGGTTCATAGCTCAGACGAATGTAAATGTTAAACTCTTTATGAGTAAGATGATGACAAATGCCCTCTCCACTTGTTTATATCTACTTTACATTTCATATAAAATAAAATTATATTCTACTCTGACACCAGTTGGAAGCTTTATGTGTGATAAAAAAAAACAGTCAGTATTTAACTTATGTGCAAAACAAAATACTAATTTGCACCCCTTGCATTGTAACATGGTTTTGTCCAGGAGACTGAAACAAGAAGTTTCTCAAGATAAGATCCTTAATGAATTAGGCCCCTGGTACCTTCAACTAGTGTGACTGCAAATAAACATCACTTGCTTCAAAGACCTGCTTGAAAACGTCTTCCATGCTGAAAATCCTGTGACCTACAGATTAGACTCAAAATCTGATCCGTTTCCGGCTGTCTAAGGTTTCGACCCAGCTTCCCAGCACCACCATTCTGCCCGCTACCCAGCAACTCTGGCCAGTGTGATAGGCCAGGGGGGATCCATCCATAGCAGCCCTGATCTATAGAATGAGGTCAGGAGTACCAGCCCAGGTACACCAGTAACGGGGTACATTAGCAGCGTCGGTAATCCAGAAGGAACCCGGCTCTGGATGCCGCTAAAGGAGTCCAATGGTGGCAACATTTGTAAGCCCCTCCTACTGTGGTGAGAGGGCGCATTTGGGATAACGAAAGGGAACGGTGGCAAAGTAAGCCCAGCCAGTTCCCAGCATCAACAGATAGGGTGGTAAAGGTAGTCCATCCTGTCACAGATTTCTGGTGGCAAGCGGTGGGATAACTGCAGACGGCTTTTCATGCACCAGTCGGGAGAGCCAAGTTATTCAGGAGAGGAATAACTGCAGCCAGGAGAAAGCACAGGATGTCTGATTACACCAACGTGTCCAGGGCGGACCTCGAGATTCTGTGCAGTGCCAAGGGCATGACATCAACCATTCGCCAAACGGAGGAGATGAGAGAGGAGCTGAGGGAATGGCGCCAATAGCATGGTACCCAGGTGGAGGAAACTGATGACAGCAGTGGCCAAGGCAGCGGTCCAGTTGATGACCGGGAACAAGGTGAACCAGACCACCTGACAGCAGCAACCTCTACACAACAGACTATACCCGCGCAACCAGCCCCTCAGTCCTATGATGAGCGCAAGGCAGTCGGGCTAAAGATCCAGCTGGTGGCCTTAGGGGACAATACAACTGCAGCTGAGTGGACACAGATCATCAAAGCATGGCATCAAGAGGGAACGGCGCCAACCATGCAGCCAATGGGGGAGGTGCTCCCCAGGGATCAGGACTGTCATATCTTCCTTGCCTTAAATTTGAGGACTGTGTTGGGAATATTGATGAGCACCTGCAGGTATTTGAAAGGACCTGCAGGCTACACGCTGTACCCAGAAAGGAATGGGTTAAGCATCTGGTGCCCACACTGCAAGGACATGCAGTGGAGGCCTACCGTGGAGTGCCCACGGAGGACTTTGTGGACTATGATATAGTGAAAAGGGCACTCCTTAAACAGTACATTACCCCAGGGATCAATCGTCTGAAGTTCCGGGACCTCCACGCCACCCATGAGGAGTTTGCCAACCTGCTGCGGGAGTCTGCCAGGAAGTGAGTGCATGGAGCAGTTGCCCAGGCCATGCAGGAGATAATAGTCTTAATGTGCCAGGAACAGTTTCACCACTGGTGCGCACCGAAGGTGACAGAATGGGTGCTGGACCGGAAGCCAGGCACCCTGGAAGCAGCCGCCCAGCTAGCGGATCAGTATGTGCCAGTGAGGGCACACTAGCAGAAGCGCCAGGTTAACAGCTAACACCAAAAGACTGTACAATCAAGGGGACACCTCTCTTCTACTCACCCCCAAAAGCAAGCACCTAACCTTTTGGGTACCATTCTCCAGCCACAGCCCTGTTCTGTCCCTGAGAGTTATCAGAGACCACCGGAGCCCAGGCTGGAGAAGAGGTGCTACAACTGCATGAAAACCGGTGGACTGTTCGACAGCCCAGTACCCCAGACTCGTGCCCCTAATCCAAGTCCTGGAGCCTGGCTGACTTGCTTAACTGGCGAAGGTGAGCGATTAGAGACTCCAAAAGACCCCCCAAAAACATGTTGAGGAACCTGCAGCCCGTCCAAGTGGTAACCCTGCAGGGTGAAGGACTTAGAGACTCAGGGGCCTCAATTACGGGCAGCACGATGGCGAAGTGGTTAGCACTTCTGCCTCACAGCGCTGGGGTCATGAGTTCAATTCCCGACCATGGCCTTATCTGTGTGGAGTTTGTATGTTCTCCATGTGTCTGCGTGGGTTTCCTCCGGGTGCTCCGGTTTCCTCCCACACTCCAAAAAAAACTTACTGGTAGGTTAATTGACTGCTATAAAAAATTGACCCTAGTCTGTCTCTCTGTCTGTCTGTCTGTCTGTGTGACAAAACGAGTGTGATATGTGAATTATAGCAAATACTTTTTATAGCCTTCTTTTGTTTCCCCAGCTCACCAGACTATAACTGCATTGTCCATTAACATGTGGCTAAGGGGACATTGTAGTTCAGTATACATATGTATATTGTTTATTGTATATTAATAACTTGAAGTAAGGTTGCTATTCATTGTCTTTAAAGTGAAGCCAGGGGGATTATGGGTAGGGATCAGGTTGCCATGTGCCTGAGTAGGAAAACTAATTAGTGTCCATTGTTCTCACCAGGCTAGTCCAGACAGGCCATCTAACAGGGGAGGTTCTCTGAAAGGACAGCTCATCTTCACTCCCCTGTCCAACCCCCCCCCCCCTAGTCCAGCACTGACCAATGGTTAAGAAGAATAGATGCAGGGGTTTGCCCAGGGAGGGGAAAGACTGTGGAAATTAGACCTGTGATATATAAGGAACAACTCCAGGGGGGGAGGGTGTTCATGCTTGGATTTCATTCAGGAAGGTGCAAAATGGAGTTTTGAATTGTCGTTTTCTAACTCGAGTATATATATGCAGCTGAGAGGGATCCATGGGTCATGAAGTCTGGACAGCAGGTGACAATATCTCCTTAAGTTATTGGGGTAAGGGACAGATGATGTGGTAAATCTGCCTGGCATTTATTTACTGTTTGTACATAATATTGTAGTGTGATTTGTATGACAATAAATATACTGTTGTATTTTTATAACTGCATTTTGCCTGAGTGACCATACGAATCCTAGAAGGTACGGAGTAGCACTGGGCCAGATAAACCCGATATCTTCACATTTTTGGTGGCAAGCAGTGGGGTCACTCAGTCCCAGGTCCTATCTGGGTAGAGCTGCAGGGGAACTGTATCGTGATACATTCCAGGGCTCTGCAAAGCAGTTGGCACTAGAAACCAGTTACCACATTATCCTGAACTTACTCCTAAAGGCTTTAAGGTAGAAAGTGTCACGAAAAGCGTTGTGGGCTTTAGGCGAGGGAAGATGCCGCCTAAGTGCCGATTTGATAAGGGGAAGCGCACCCTGACAGAGGAGAGCGGAAGATGGAACCGTGTCTCAAAGAGGGGAAATCACAGTGAGGTGATCCCTGGAAGTAAAATGGCTGTGAGCTCTAGGAACAAGAGAGCAGATCACAGCCCAATGTTGCAAAAGTTCCCAAAGGAAGGGATGAAGCAGTCCAGTACACCCAGGAGAAAGTTGTACTGGGATGAAGGACTGTGGGAGTGTCTGCAGGATGGGGATATGGATGTGTTGCACCACCCCACCACAATGCAGCACATTTTGGATTATTGGGATGAGGAGTGCCCAAAGATTATTATGTGGGAAGGAGCCAGTCTACAGGAGAAATTGGAGAACCTGTTGGATGTGTTCCTAATGTTGAAAGAGGAGGCAAGTGCCTGTAATTTTCGGGATGAACCAGCATGGGATGATTTTACGCATGAAGTTATTTGTACTATGCAGAATCTGGCCAAGGGAGAATCCAGATACAACAATAATCAGCAGTACAAACAAGACGTAAATGGACTATTACAGCACAGGAACAAGCCTGATGAATCCCCTGCAAATGTATTAATAGAATCTGTCCCATTAGCAGATTCTACAGATTCACTAGAGACAATGAGTATGGAGGAGCTGATAGTGGAATGCCAGATCCGGGGTGTACCTTACCTGTACAGCACACACATGGATATCCTGAAACGTTTGTTAAAAGATCAGGAGAATCCCATCAATGCCTTTAGTGTTTATAGAAAATGGATGCTCACTTTAGGTCCCCATATACATCTCTGGGAACAAATGCAATGTCTGCAACAGAGTTTTGAAGAAGCAAAGGATGAGGTATGGCGGCAAGGATTTACGGACACTGAAATGTGGCAGGATCAGTGTTATCGAGTGAATACTGAAAAATGCCAATTGGAATATCTTTTGTCACACTCTAAAAAGATGGCTGCTCAGTCTGTTAATCAGGGGGAGGTCCATCCCAGTGGATTAAATACAGTTGTCCAAGCTATTATCTTGGGGGAGACTGGAGAAGAACTGCTTGGTGAGGATGTTGTACCTCTGACTACTCAGAAAGGATTAGGAGAAATTCTCCCATTTGGTGACTTGGATGGAAAAGAGCTACCAAGTAAGTACCATGTAGTAGCATCTTCTGATAATTTGCCAGTGTTATTGGAACCTGAGACTGTGTCTGAGTTAGAACAGAATTACAGAAAAGACCAGTTATCCACCCCTGCTGTGCCTGAAAATGTTTTGGTTAATGAAGTAACACAGGATACCGTATGTGTGCTCTCCGGGGCAAGTGATGTACAGCTGTACCCAATTGTGGCAGAAGAGAATCATAAACTTGCGCAACATATGATCTCAGCAGAAATCATGTTTACAGACTGTAGGACAGAATTAATGGGAGAGGATAAAGGAATTGTCATGTCAGAGGCCACTACCATGGGTTCCTGGGAAAACTACACTTATGCCCTCCCCAATGCAGAATTGGCAGATGAGGAGATGTTTACTGAGTGGGTGTCTGAGAGGGCACCAGCACCGCAAGATTCACCAGCCCCACAAGCTTTGAAGCATCTCACTCCAGCTCCAAATCTGGGAATCCAGGACTCAAAACCAGAGGCCTGCACTGGACCATCCACTTTGCTTTGCTGCCAGGAGGACAAGTCTGTGTCCAATGAGGATTCACACTACCCCGATGCGCCAGAGGCGAGGGAAGTAGTGCAACATTTGGATGTGGTAGCAGGGGAGGGGAGATGCACACCAACATACTTACAGAGGCACCCACATGTGGTTTGGGAGGGGGACAGAGGATTCCCCATAAGCAAAGAATTAATGGAGCCACCACCTTTGCCTGCCACTGGGCAGTTTTCCTTTAAGTGTTTGGGGGAGGGGGGATTGGATCTTGGCCAAAAAAAAACGGACAAAGAGCCAGAAAGTTTGCCTGCCACTTGGCAGTTTTCACTCGAATATGTGGGGGAGGGGAGCATGGTCTCCAGAAACAGAGGACAGGCCAAGGGACTATTTGCAGTTGGGCAATTAAGGGTGGATAAGGCACCCAAGGGATGTTGGACTACAATTGTAATACAATGGATGTATGCACCGGAGTGGCCCAGTTTTATTGTTGTCTCATCTTATGACACAGGGCAGCATAAACCCCTACTCCAGCTGGGTGGGAAGATATGCCTGCAGCCATGGGACCCTGGTGGGAGAAAGAGGAACTGTGTACTGCGGTCTACCTTACCATCAGACCCAGGAGAAACCACAGCAGGCTAGAAACTTTGGACTTGTAAGAAATGATTACTTGGGGCTAGGGAGCCACTGGGGAACAAGGGCTAAAAAAAGTAGGGGAGGAATGTGACAAAACGAGTGTGATATGTGAATTATAGCAAATACTTTTTATAGCCTTCTTTTGTTTCCCCAGCTCACCAGACTATAACTGCATTGTCCATTAACATGTGGCTAAGGGGACATTGTAGTTCAGTATACATATGTATATTGTTTATTGTATATTAATAACTTGAAGTAAGGTTGCTATTCATTGTCTTTAAAGTGAAGCCAGGGGGATTATGGGTAGGGATCAGGTTGCCATGTGCCTGAGTAGGAAAACTAATTAGTGTCCATTGTTCTCACCAGGCTAGTCCAGACAGGCCATCTAACAGGGGAGGTTCTCTGAAAGGACAGCTCATCTTCACTCCCCTGTCCAACCCCCCCCCCCCCCCCCTAGTCCAGCACTGACCAATGGTTAAGAAGAATAGATGCAGGGGTTTGCCCAGGGAGGGGAAAGACTGTGGAAATTAGACCTGTGATATATAAGGAACAACTCCAGGGGGGGAGGGTGTTCATGCTTGGATTTCATTCAGGAAGGTGCAAAATGGAGTTTTGAATTGTCGTTTTCTAACTCGAGTATATATATGCAGCTGAGAGGGATCCATGGGTCATGAAGTCTGGACAGCAGGTGACAATATCTCCTTAAGTTATTGGGGTAAGGGACAGATGATGTGGTAAATCTGCCTGGCATTTATTTACTGTTTGTACATAATATTGTAGTGTGATTTGTATGACAATAAATATACTGTTGTATTTTTATAACTGCATTTTGCCTGAGTGACCATACGAATCCTAGAAGGTACTGAGTAGCACTGGGCCAGATAAACCCGGTATCTTCACAGTCTGTCTGTTAGAGAATTTAGACTGTAAGCTCCAATGGGGCAGGGACTGATGTGAATGAGTTCTCTGTACAGCACTGCGGAATCAGTGGCGCTATATAAATAAATGGTGATGATGATGATGATGAGTCCCCATCTTATTGATCCTGCTGCAGTATTACAGGGTCGCACTGCCAAAGTTAATATGGCAGATGGACTGGAGAAGCAAGTCGCTGTCGCAAGGGTGTATCTGGACTGGGGAGATGGCCAGGAGTTCCGAGATGTTGCCGTTATGGATGGCCTCCGAACTGATGTGATCTTAGGCAATGATGTTGGCGGTGGAATTGTGACCGCATTTCTCAACTCTACTACCTGGAGCCAAGCTCCTAAATTATAGTCTTCAGGATCTACACCTGCACAACCCAGCCCAGTGAAAAGACCTCAGCTGCTAGACAACAGCCATCACCAGCAACCACAGCTTCAGCCAGCCCTTTGCCTCTGGAAAGACTATGTCCCCTAGCAACACAGAGGATGTTGTCTCTTGACAACCTGATCTTGTGGGGGTGCCCTGTGATGATCCTGTCCCTAGCAGTATGCCAGCTCCAGCGGTGAGTAAAGCAGAGCACAGTGACCCCCCCCCCTTTGACCCTAGTAACCCCAGGGCAGCTCAGCTCTCTGATCCCTCACTGGAAGGCATGAGGCGCCAGGCAGATGGCAGCATTCCAGCAATGGAGGTAGGGAGTGTGACCTGGCGTAAAGGGTTGTTGTACCGTGTAGCTAGGAAGCTAGATGTTGATAGACCAGTCCGGGAACAAGTTCAACTGGTGGTACCACAGGGCTTTCGCACACAACTGATGTCAGTTGCCCATGAAATCCCTATGGCGGCACACCAGCGAGGAGACCGAACACTGAAGCGCCTGACACAGAACTATTTCTGGCCTGGAATTTTGGATGACGTCCGGGCCTACAGTAAGTCCTATGATGTGTGTCAGCGTCTTGGGCACCCTGGGGAACCTTTTCAGTGAGTAGCTGTGGACAAAGTTGGTCCCCTGCCTTTACCCAGTAGATCGGGGAAGAGGTACATCCTCACTGTGGTGGACCACGGCACCCGGTATCCAGAGGCTGTAGCTCTGTCCTCCATAACTGCGGAAAAGGTACCAGACGCACTTCTAGGAGTATTTATCAGAGGGACACAGTTCATGAGTGAACTGGTCCATGTTATGATTCCTAGTGCATTCACGAAGCCGCAACGGAAGTATAATAAAGAAAATGTCTTTATTCAGGCAAACACATAAACAAGGATTCAGAACGTGGGATAAGCAGATTTCCAGGTTGCAGTATAAACAAGAATAACAACAGGCAAACAAGCAGGGTCCAGGAATCAAGCCAAGGGTTACAACAGGAGGTCAAACAGCAGCAAAGCAAACACTGGAGCAGGGATAAACAGGAGACCAGTAGCAGCCAGGTACAAATGATGAACTGCACTGAGCACAGGTTGAGGCAGGTATTAGAAGTTCTGATCCGGGTGCAGTTCTAAGCAAGGAAGGAGGATTAACTCCTTCAGGCATGGTGCATAGTTCAGGGGCAGAACAGCAGCACCTCTGGTGGATTAAAGGTACTGCTTCCACATACAAAACATAGGCATAGTCGTAACAGTCCAGTGTCTCTGGGTAAAGTGCGGAGTGTGGCAACTCCGTACTGCCCCCTACCATCCCCAAACTACCGGAGTGTGCAAGCGGTTCAATGGCACTCTGAAGCACATGCTACGGGCATTTGGGACTTTGGAGGGGGGGGGTTGGGAACGCTACCTGCCGTACCTCCTGTTTGCTTATCGGGAGGTGCCGCAGGAGTCCTACCAGTTTCTCCCCCTTTGAACTGCTAAATGGTTGCAGAGTCAGTGGGCCTCTTGACCTGTTCCGGGAGTCTTGGGAAGGGGAGCTAACCACCCAGGATGTCTCTGTGGTGGAGTTTGTGTTGTCGCTCAGAGATCTGTTAGAGAATCTCATGGGGCTCGCTCAGACGAAACAGAAGACTTGGTATGATCAGGGCTCGCTTGCCAGAATGTTTGACGTAGGGCAGAGGGTCCTTGTTTTGATGCCCACGTGCCAGAACAAGCTCCAGTCTGCCTGGGCTGGACCGTACACGGCCTCAAAATACCTGATTGACATCACTTACGTGGTGTCATTTGATAGCAACGGTAGGTGGCAGCGGACCTACCACATAAATATGTTGAAGGCATACCACGATCGTGTGGAGTTGGTAGCAGCGGTTTGTTGCTTACCGACTGAGGAACCAGGAAGTGACCCACTACTTGACCTCCTCACGGATGCCAGAGGTGAAGGTAGTGTAGAGGAAGTGGGCTGGGATGAGCAGTTGAGTGCCCACAAAAGGGAGCAGCTTGAGGCAGTGCTGCGGCCCTTTGCGACTCAGTTCAGTAGATGGCCCAGGTGGACTTCCTTGGTGATGCACCATGTGGACACTGGTGAGCATAGGCCAGTTAGACAACCCGCGTATCGGGTCTCACCCGATACGCGGGTGACCAAGGAGAGTCTATACAGGGAGATGTGGGGGCTGCTTGAGCTAGGTATGATGCAGCCATTGCGCAGTCCATCTGCTTCCTCCAGTAGATAAGGCAATGCAGTTTTGTGTATACTACAGCCAGTTGAATAATGTGCCCATGTCAGACACCTATTAATGATTTTGTAGATAAGTTGGACAAAGTTTAGGGTTACCTAAAAGACACTTCCATTTTCAGCAAGAGTTGGGAAGATAATCTGGAACAAATAGGGCTGGTGTTAGGGAAGATTGGGTTGGCATGTCTGACTGTGAAGAGAAATGCCAGATGGGGATGTCAGAGGTACAGTACCTGGGTCATCACATGAGGGGAGGTAGGGTTAGGTCAGAACCAGCTAAGATAGAGACAATCCTAGACTGGCCCCAGCCCGCGACCCACCTACATGTACTGGCATTCTGAATGACTGCAGGGGACTACAGATGTTCTTTCCCAGACTTTAGTACTGTAGTGAAGCCCCTGACAGATCTCACTAAGAAGAGACTCTCCAAAGTAGTTGACCGGACACCCGCTTGTGAGCTGGCATTTCAGTCGTTAAAGGAAGCCCTGGTTCATTCTTCAATACTGTTGGCGCCCAATTATGACAAGGACTTTATTGTGCAAACTGACACGTCACAGTATGGACTGGGAGCAGTACTTAGGTGATACCAGATGGGCAGGAGCACCCTGTGGCCTATTTGAGCAGAAAACTGCTAAACTGGTATGTGGGGTATGCCACAATTGAGAAGGAATGCTTGGCCGTTGTGTGGGCAGTGAAAAAGCGTCAACCTTATTTGTATGGACGACATTTTACTGTGGTGACTGATCATAATCATTTGAAGTGGCTACAACACACCTCAGGGGAAAATGGTAGATTATTCCGCTGGAGCCTTGCACTTCAAATTTTTGACTTTCACATGATTCACAAGCAAGGAAAGGCTCACAGCAATGCGGATGGACTGTTTCGGCAGGAAGAGCCGTAACCCTTGGGTCGCCCCTGGTAACCCTAATAGACTGCGGACCAGGAGCCAAATCAGTGGGACATGGCCCGCTGGTTGCCCACATGGACAAGGGGGAGAGGAGTGTGACTGTATCACTTATAAGTAATCTTGGAAAGCAACAGAGGAACCAGATTGCTCAAATACCTCTGTTAAATGACATCATCAGATGTAGAATTTTAGATATGTCATCTGATGTTTTGCTCAACTTGCGGAAGAACTCAAGAAAGTATCTCTATCTTTTACACTTCAATTGGACGAAAGTATGGATGAGGCTCTATGCAGTCAACTCCTGGCTGTCACACCTGAAGATCTGTCCGTACCCCGACTGGATTGCTGTATTCGGAATGGAACTGAAATGCTGTCAGAATCCAGAGTAGATGGAACCAGAGTGCTGGAATTGGACTGGAGCCAGAATGCAGACTGCACTGTCAGAGCTGGGATAGTAGCAAGACTGACGCAAAAAGTGAGACTGCACACTGCTGGGAACCAGGTTGGCATCTGAAATAAAACGTTGCACTGGCAACAGGTAAGGGTTTCAGAAAGTCCTTTTATAGTTGTTGTTGATTTCTGATTGGAGACTGCAATCAGCTGGGCAGAAGCAGCAGTTGCTGAGATGGATCAGGTGACTATATCCAAGATGGCAGCTCCCATGGGCTTGTTTTGGAGGGAATTTGAAATGGAGGCTGTTATCACCTGATTGGCTGAGAGGAATCGTGACTGAATCCAAAATGGCCACGCCCATACTCTGATTCTGGAGTAATCTCTGGAGTGGAGACAGACTGGACAGCATTTTGCAGAGAGGTCTGAAACCAGCAAAGCCTGAGGACCGTAGGGAAAACTTGGAAAGGCAATGAAGAGGTAAGTGGCAGAACCTGAGAGTCTGGTGTGTGACACTGGCCTTTATGAGATATGCCACCAACTTGTGCATGGGAGGACTTTTCTTCTGTGAACCTCTGTTGGGTATCGCAAAACCTCTTGATGTTTACCGGCTAATTGATGATCTTTTCAAAAATTTAGTTGGACTGGAAAGTTAAAATTGGGTTTCATAACTACTGGTGCAATGTGAGGCTCCACATGTTATTATTATTATTATTATTATTATTATTATTATTTATTATTATTATTTATTTATTTATAAGGCGCCACAAGGTTTCCGTAGCGCCGAACACAGTACAAACAATGGACAGTACAGGGAATAACAGTACAGAACAATAAACAACTAGTACCAAAACTTCAGAGGCTCCAGGCAAAGCAGATGTAATGGAGTAGGAGCAGAAGAGAAGGTAGAGAGACAGGAGGGAGAAGGGCCCTGCTCAAAAGAGCTTACATCCTAAAGGGAGGGGAAACAGACAGCCGGCACAAAGGGAGTCAGAGGGGGGGGAGCAAGCGTTCACCCCAACAGAGAAGGAGCAAGGAGATGGGAGCGAGCATGGAGAGAGGGTTAGGTGGAAGGCTGGTAGGCTTTAAGGAAGAGATGGGTTTTGAGTGCCCGTTTGAAGGAGCACAAGTTAGGGGACAAACGGATGGAGCGTGGGAGGTCATTCCAGTGGAGGGGGGCAGCTCGGGAGAAGTCTTGAATGCTAGAGTGGGATGAGGTGATCAGAGTGGACGAGAGGCGACGGTCCTTGGCCGAACGCAGGGACCGGGCGGGAGTGTGGATGGAGAGAAGGTTGGAGATATAGGGGGCAGTAGAGTGGGAGAGGGCCTTGTAGGTGAGGGTAAGAAGTTTGAAAAAGATACGGTAGGGGAAGGGGAGTTACATGTTAAGGTAATCCATTGTTTTCTAAATCATCTCTTACTATAAAAAACACTTAGTCACAAAACTTAAATCAGCCATGGATACCACTGTTCACGCAGTGTTTCAAGCTCCGAACCACAGACTCTTCAAGGTATTCTGTCAAGAAGTTGTAGCTGCTCACAAAGTGTTGCTGTACCACACAGAAGAACGCTGTCTTCACTCGGGTTATGGAACTTAGAATTGAGAGAAAACAAAAACACGCTGTGTGAAGAGTTTGAAGCCCAAGATTTCATTTTATCATTGGCCTATCTTGCAAATATATCTTCACATTTGAATTAACTGTTCTGGATGAGAAAATCCCTGCTTTCCAACAAAAGCCTGCTCTCTGGAAGAAGCGCGTGGAGAAATACAATTATGCACATTTTTTTACTCTGGAAAATGTTCTTTCAGGAGAGAGCGTCCCAGGTTGGATACAAAGTGATGTGGTAAGGCATGCAGAAAATATCATAGACACATTTGATAAATGTTTTGTTCTAGAAGAATTTAAAAATGATCAGTGGATTTTAAACCCATTCACCTTTAACTTGGACTCAATGGATGATGCTGGCATAAGGATAGATGACCTCATTGATTTACAGGGCAAGGTTTTGCTGAAATAAAGTTTATTCAGTCAAGATATTGGTGAATTTTGGTGCTCACAAATAGAGGAATACCCAGTTTTGGCAAAAAAGGCCCTTTCCATCTTGATTCCATTTCCAACAACATAGTTTGTGAATCAGGATTCTCAACGTTGATGTCTGTGAAAACACAGGCAAGAAATTGGTTGGATTCCAGGCATGACGTGCGGCTGCTTTGTCTACGATTGTACCCTGAATTTGTGGTCTCATTGGTCAGAAGCAGCAATAAGTATCTCAATAAATGTCACTGAGGACTTTAAGTGACTTCATAATCTTACTGAAACACAAAAAGTTCCTGAAGAAAAAACTTTTCTTTACTATTTCTATGTATCTGAGGATGTTAAAATGAAATCTCCCTGTCAATTACGTAATTTTTCCATTATTAATTCCTTTCGTAAAAGGAGGGGAGGTGTGAATTTTAAGTTTACTTTCAGGGGAGGTGTGGGACTAAAAAGCTTAAGAACCGCTGCTCTGTACCTCTTACTCTGTATATTCGTTATTTTTCCTATACCCTATACCCTTTACACTCTATGGGCCTGAGTCATTAAGGAAGTAAGGCAAAAAAAGGAGTAAATGTTCTCCGGGACATGCGAGGGGTGCAAATTAGATTATTATTTTGCACATACGTTAAATACTGGCTTTATTTTTACACTGAAATTTAAAGTTGATCTAGGACATGTCCTACCCCAACTATAAATCTGTCCCACATTGTAAATTTACCTCCCCTCCAATGCAATATGGTTTTGCTCAGGTGCAAAGTTACTCCTTTTTTTTTTGCTTTATTTTCCTTAATGACTCTATATCCCTTACTTTCTACACTCTAAACCCTTCCTATACCCCTTACACTGTATACTCTATACCCTTCCTATACCCCTTACACTGTATACTCTATACCCCTTACACTGTATACTCTATACCCCTTACACTGTATACTCTATACCCTTCCTATATCCCTTACTTTCTACACTCTAAACCCTTCCTATATCCCTTACACTGTATACTTTATATTCCTTACTCTACAGTCTCTATATATCCCTTGCTGTGTACACTCTAAACCAGTGGCTCCCAAACTTTTGCAGTTCGTGGCACCCTTAGAGTCTCCAAATTTTTTCAAGGCACCCCTCCAAAATAATTACTGAGCAGTCCTGTTTTAGAAGTAGTTGGGTCAAAAAATTGTAATAAGTATTTAGGCCAGGACAGAAATACTTATTTAATTGTATGCAAAAATGCCCCCTCTGCATCCAGACACTCTGCCCTCAGGCACTCTGCCCCCTCTGCATCCAGACACACTGCCCCCTCTGCAGCCCTCTGTCACGCTGCCCCCTCTGCAGCCCTCTGTCACTCTGCAGCCCTCTGTCACGCTGCCCCCTCTGCAGCCCTCTGTCACTCTGCAGCCCTCTGTCACGCTGCCCCCTCTGCAGCCCTCTGTCACGCTGCCCCCTCTGCAGCCCTCTGTCACGCTGCCCCCCTCTGCAGCTCTCTGTCACGCTGCCCCCTCTGCAGCCCTCTGTCACGCTGCCCCCTCTGCAGCCCTCTGTCACGCTGCCCCCTCTGCTGCCCTCTGTCACGCTGCCCCCTCTGCTGCCCTCTGTCATGCTGCCCCCCTCTGTAGCCCTCTGTCACGCTGCCCCCTCTGCTGCCCTCTGTCACGCTGCCCCCTCTGCTGCCCTCTGTCACGCTGCCCCCTCTGCTGCCCTCTGTCATGCTGCCCCCCTCTGTAGCCCTCTGTCACGCTGCCCCCTCTGCTGCCCTCTGTCACGCTGCCCCCTCTGCTGCCCCCTGTCACGCTGCCCCCCTCTGCAGCCCTCTGTCACGATGCCCCCCTCTGCTGCCCTCTGCAGCCTGCTGTCCCCCTCTGCTCTCCTCTGTCCCCCTCTGCTGTCACGCTGTCCCCCACTGCTGTCACGCCATCCCCCTCTGCTGCCCTCTGTCACGCCGTCCCCCTCTGCTGCCCCGCTGTCCCCCTCTGCTGCCCCGCTGTCCCCCTCTGCTGCCCGCTTTCCCCCTCTGCTGTCATGCTGTCCCCCTCTGCTGCCCTCTGTCTTGCCATCCCCCTCTGCTGTCACGCTGTCCCCCTCTGCTGTCACGCTGTCCCCCTCTGCTGTCACGCTGTCCCCCTCTGCTGCCCTCTGTCACGCCATCCCCCTCTGCTGTCTGCTGTCCCCCTCTGCTGCCCCACTGTCCCCCTCTGCTGCCCCACTGTCCCCCTCTGCTGCCCCACTGTCCCCCTCTGCTGCCCCACTGTCCCCCTCTGCTGTAATAAGTAATAAGTATTTAGGTTAGGACAGAAATACTTATTTAATTATATGCAAAAATGCCCCCTCTGCATCCAGATACTCTGCCCCCTCTGCAGCCCTCTGTCATGCTGCCCCCTCTGCAGCCCTCTGTCACGCTGCCCCCTCTGCAGCCCTCTGTCACGCTGCCCCCCTCTGTCCCCCTCTGCTGCCCTCTGTCACGCCGCCCCCTCTGCTGCCCTCTGTGCCCCTCTGCTGCCCTCTGTGCCCCTCTGCTGCCCTCTGTGCCCCTCTGCTGCCCCCCTATGCTGCCCCGCTGTCCCCCTATGCTGCCCCGCTGTCCCCCTCTGCTGTCACGCTGTCCCCCTCTGCTGTCACGCTGTCCCCCTCTGCTGCTCTCTGTCAAGCTGCCCCCCTCTGCTGCCCTCTGTCCCCCTCTGCTGCTCTCTGTCCCCTTCTGCTGCCCTCTGTCACCCTCTGCTGCCCTCTGTCACGCCGTCCCCCTCTGCTGCCCGCCGTCCCCCTCTGCTGCCACGCTGTCCCCCTCTGCTGTCACGCTGTCCCCCTCTGCTGTTCTCTGTCACGCCATCCCCCTCTGCTCTACGCTGCCCCCCTCTGCTGCCCCTCTGTCCCCCTCTGCTGCCCCGCTGTCCCCCTCTACTGCCCTGTTGTCAGGCTGTAACCCTCCGCTGTAACGATCCTCTCACTCTGCCCCTGGCCAGCCATAAAAAAAAGAAAGAACACAAACTTACCAATCCGCGCGGCGCCGGGACCCAGCATCCACCTCTCTCCCGCAGCTTTCACTGAATATCGATGTTAGTGACAGCTGCGGGAGAGAGGAGGCTGCTGGGTCCCGGCGCCGCACGGATTGGTAAGTTTGTGTTCTTTCTTTTTTTTTATGGCTGGTCCCCAGTGACAGGGATGCCGCGGCGCACACTTTGGGAACCGCCGCTCTAAACCATTTCTATACCCCTTACTCTCTATACTCTAAAACCTTCTGCGGCCGGGTCCATCTTGAAATGTGCTCTGGTGCCGGGAGGTGGTATATCTATAGTTTGAAAAAGATAAAAAAACCTGCACTAATAATTAATAATCTGTTTATTCCAAGCCCTTAAGTGAACATTTTTTGTGTGCACTTAAATTAAGGCCATTTAACAAAGTAGTAAATTAACTTAGTCATTATAGAAAAAAGAAGAGGAAAAAGTACTTTTCTAGGGTGCAATCCTAGGTCTGTAACTGTGATACCTACTAAGAGGGATTAGTAGCTTAATCCACTAGAGATCAATCACTGCACAGATTTAAAAAAATAACTTTTATTTCAAAACATTAAAACTATTTTTTTTTTAAAATGCGAAATATAAAATAACAGAAGGCTAAAGAGTCATCACAGCTCTACCTCCTGCCAGGGTAGGGCTGCAAAACTGTATAAAAAGAGCCCTGTTTTACTATGTAATGTATTATTCCATCTGTAACTTTTGTAAGATCACTAGTACCTCAAACTAGTGTGTAATTTATTAGGACATGAGCTAATAAATCATCACTGCTTCAAGATCCTGCTTTGATGCCTACATACTTGCTGTAATTCCTGTGCCTATAGATTAGACCAATCTATTCTATCACCCGCCTGTTCTGAGGCTAGGACCCAGCATCTAATATTAAAGCTCTTCCTGCTACCCTGGCCAGTGTGATAGGCCAGGGGGAACCATCCACAGTAACACTGATCTGAAGGAAGATGTCAGATGCCCAGCAAGAGGATACACCATCAGCAAGAGCAAGAGTTACCCTGAAGGAAGCGGTACTTAGCGCAGGGAAGAAGCCTAGTGCTGGCAGCAGAAGATCCTCCTAATGCGTTTAAAGGGGCACAATTTGGGATAAAGAAAAGGGGATGGTGACAAGGCAAGTCCAGCCAGTCCCCAGCATCACAACAGGTTGGCATAAGAGTTCCATCCTGTCACACCTTCCTATACCCTTTACTTGGTATACTTTATACCCTTCCTATACCCCTTACTGTGTATACTCTATACTCTTGTGTGTCAGGATGGACCTCCTATGCCACCCTGTCCGTGTGTTGCTGGGGATCAGCTGGGCTTACCTTGCCGCAGTCTCCTAATCTTTATCCCAACTGTGCCCTCTAACCGCAGTAAGAGGGGCTTTTGCTGCTGCCTCAACTAGGCTCCTTCACTGACACCTAGGACTGCTTCCATCTGGGTGACTCTTGCTGCTGGTGTATCCTCTTACTGGTACACCTGGGCTGGTACCCCTGACCTCTTGCCTTCAGATCAGAGTTGCTGTGGATAGTTCCCCCCTGGCCTATCACACTGGCCAGAGCTGCAGATAGTGGACAGAGCATTGGTACTGGATGCTGGGTCCAAACCTTAGAACAGACGGATAATGGATAAGATTGGGTCACATCTGCAGGTCACAGGAGGTAACACCACCCCCTGAACTCTTTGCTGGACCCAAAACGTCTGACATTTCACATCAGTTATGTCGAAGTTATATAATTGGATGAACGAAAGTATATTGGTTAATATTGTTTTACCGTGTGATTGAGATCAGTAACACGTGGCATGGCGTGATCACGCGGTAAAATACGCAGGCACACTCACACTCTCACATGTAGTTTTATATATATATATTTCATATTTATATTGGTTTTATTCCACAGTGATTTATGAGCAGATAGTATTTAGTTTATTATTTAGTTTATATATTAAGGTTATATGTACACTTTAGTGATATTTATGATTCAGGTGTTTTAAAAGGTAAAGATTTTGGTCTCATTAAAGCTTATTTCACCAGCATTAACCTGGTGTGGACCGAATAGCGATCGCATCGATCGCAAGATACAAACAATATGAGATTAATGCTCAAAAATACTTTTGTGTGGGTCAGTTTGAACTGGTCATTCAGAGTCAAATCATGGGAACAATAGGGTGGGGGAAGTTTCCCCTCACCCTTTGTAAGGATCAAATGAACTGACCTATAACTTCCAAGGAACTGAAATATCATTAACCCTGGACCAATGAAGACCTCACTAAGTGTTATCTGTACAAGTATATACAAGCATGCTGGCTTTTGTTCTATCTCTTTTGATCCTGGAAACGTGAGAGCATTGGTGCATTCATTGAACCTGGGTGAACCCTATAAGGAAGATGTGATGTATTTTGGTTTTTATACTTTCCTGCCTTAATGTAATATCTTTAATATGTATTATGTATGGGCTATGCTGTACTGTATTATAATTATATATTGAACTGCTAAATTTTGCATCTGCTAAATAAATTATCTTGTGCTTTGGAAACACAAGAAATCGCTTAAACAATGCTTATTGGAAAACGATAGAATTACTTTAATAGTTATTTAACATCACAACCTCCAATACTGCAGGTAATGTGATTTTAAAACAACAATATTGGCATCAATCTCTGTGTTTCCAAATCACTTTGCTGGTTACATTGATCAGACAGGTTCTAACACACAGGACAAAAGTCATCCAGGGAAAGAAAAGTAATGACCTCCTCCTTTGTTTTCAGCTAAACCAGTGTTGGCCACTGCACATGAAGAGATCTAATTAGCCTTAATGAGGATTTCATCTAGAAATGTTACAAAACCAAATCATTGGTGCCCCGACCCGTTGCGTCTCACTGTGCTCTCCCAAGCTGCATCCCGGCCATCACCATGACAACCGGGACATCACTTGCCCTCCATCACAGCCGTTACCATGGCAACGTCTGGGACGCTCTTTTCTGACAGCGCCGTGTCCCGGCATGTTGGGCAGTAGACGCGTGCGCAAAATGCCTAATATATTAACAGCCTTCTGTGGCTGATTATGTAGCCTGTGCCTCCTCTCTACTGATTGGATCACTTGTGTATTTAAGGTAGGGCAGGCTTAGCCTGCCTGCCGGTTATAGCATTCACTCCTGTGAGGATTGCTGACCTGCTCCATATCTGTGTCTTCTTCTGAATTCTGATTGATCTTCTGTTGTGACCCCTGGCCTGAATTTTGGACTCTGCCTGAATGCTTATTGCCCTGACCCTCGGTTCTGTTATTGGATATCCCTGCTCGCTGCCAGCCCTAAATTTATTGCCTGTCTCTGACCATCCTGTCTGCTATGTACCCATGACACGGTCTGTTTCTGACTACCGCTACCATCCAGATTCTGCCTCCTACCTTCTTGCTGCAGTGTTGCTCACAAGTTTGCACTACGCTAGAGTTAAACCCTGTGCATCCAAGTACCTGTGAGCATGTCTAGCTCTGCAGGAAAGGTGGCTGCTATAGGCGAAGACCTCTATCTCCCATTCTGCAAGTTTATGACAATAGTCGCTAGCTGTAACAGTCATGACATGCTATCTCAGAAGTTACAAATCAAATTTCCTCCAACACTTGCCTATTGTATCAGAAATCAGTACATTTCTGATACAAAAATATAACATAGTATCAAAAATCAGTACATGTGCAATAATATGAATTGGTGCCTCTGCTACTAATTGAAATAAATTTCAACAACAAATTATTTCTACATGATCCAGCCACACTTCTTCCCCCTCTTGTTCATACGAGCAACCACTGGGTCATGTCCCAACAATTTGGCCCCTAGTCCCGCAATCTCTTGGGGTTACCAGAGATGAACCAGGCAATCAGGTCTTATTGCCGAGATAGTCCATCCACATTTCTGTGGGCCTTTCCTTACTTGTGAATGATATGAAAGTCATAAACTTGAGGTGCCAGGCTCCATCGCAAAAGTCTGTCATTTTCCCCTGAGGTGTGTGGTAGTCACTTTAAAGGATTATGGTCAGTGACCACGGTAAAATGTCATCTATACAAATAAAGTTGAAGTTTCTTCACTGCCCAAACAATTGGCAAACATTAATTTTCAATTGTGGGTTACCCCACATCATTGATCAGCAGTTTAGGCCTCTGGGAGCTCTTGCCAATCTGGCTCCACCTGCACTGTGACGCATCAGTTTGTCCTTGTCATATTTGGGTGCCAACAGTACAGGAGCACAAACCTGGGCTTCCGTTAGTAACTGAAATGCCAGCTCACAAGCGGGTGTCCAGTCAACTACTTTGGGGAGTTTGTTCTTAGTGAGATCTGTCAGGGGATTCACTACAGTACTAAAGTCTGACACGAAACGTCTGTATACCCTGCAGTCCATAAGAAGGCCAGTACTTGTGTCTCAGATTGCCTTTACATTAGCTTTTTCTGGCTTAACCTACCTCTCCCCACATGATGACCCAGGTACTGCACCTTTGACATCCCTATTTGACACTTGTCTGCTCTGATGGTCAGACCTGCCCACTGAATTTGCTCCAACACCTGCCCTACGTGGTTCAGAGGGTACTCCCAGGATTTACTGAAAATGGTGCTGTTATCCAAGTAAGCCTGAGAAAAGCCTTTACACCTTTCCAGCAGGTAATCAACCACACGCTGAAAGGTAGCTGACTCATACTTTATCCCGACAGGACAAATGGGGTGATAAACGCCGACGGTTTTTGATCCTCTTGGGTCAGTGGTATCTGCCAATATCTCTTGCTCAAATCAAAAATCGAAATATACTTTGTTCCACCTAACTCGTCTAACAGAACGTCAATTCGGGGCAGGGCATAGTTGTCAGACAAAGTGGTAATCTTTTCAAAACTGCGTTGTCTTGTCCTTCTTGGGAACCAATGCAATGGCAGATGCCCATGGACTATGTGATGGCTGGATCTGTCATGACTTAGACCTGCTGATCACCGACAAGTGCCCACGCTGTCACTTTTTTGTTCATTGCCGGCAAAATCTCTCTGGAGAGACGCCGCGGCTCTCCTGTTCTGTTGCCATCTTGTCGGGTTATGCTCATGTGCGGACCCAGCATCTTCACCATTCACACCGTTTCGCCAATCAGCTGGCCTGCTCCACTAAAAAAGGCACCTCCTGCAGGCAAATGGTGCTAGATCTTCTGGTATCCCCTACTGAGCAGTTACTCCCAGGATATGGCTCCAGTATCTCTCCGCTACTCTGCAATATGCCAGTGCTGTGTTATTCCTTCATTCATCTTTGCTGTTTCCTGACTGTCTGCCGGGAGGTCTCGATATTAGTTTGCGCTTGACCATCTGGTGCTTCTCTCCGCTACAGACAAGTTACAGAACATTTCGCCTCTCGGTCATCCTGATTCTTGGGGCTTTCCAGCTCCACAGGACTTCCACAGTAACTACAGTTGTAGAACATCTCACCTCTCAGCCATCCAGAATCTAGGGCTCCCATGCCCCACCATGCCTTCCTTGTTTCTCCAGTCCCTGCATACTAGGTTCTCTCTCCAGGTTCGCTCGTGACCCTCTGTGAGGACGTTCATCTGCAGTTAGGGAGCTGCTAATTTCATACTACCTTGCAGGAATCACTGGTGAACACCTCCCTCTCTATTAGATTCCGAACCTCTAGAAGGGTAATACCAACCAGAGAAACCTTTCGGGATGTTCTCAGTGCCCTTAAGTGTGACAGGATCACAACTAGCTCAATCCTCTCCTGCACCTCATGGTATATACTCTCCTTGGCTTCTAGTAAGACCCGATAAGCGGGTTGCCTAGCTGGCCTATGATCACCAGTGTCCACATGGTGCATCACCAAGGAAGTCCGGCTGAGTGTCCTACTGAACTGAGTCACAAAGGGCCACATCACTGCCTCAAGCTGCTCCCTCTTGCGGGCACTTAATTGCTCATCCCAGCCCACTTCCTCTACACCACCTTCACATCTGGCATACGTGAGACGGTCAGGTAGTGGGTCACTTCCTGGTTCCTAAGTCGGTAACAGCTACTACAGTCTCCATACACTCAGTGGTATGGCTTCAACATGTTCATGTTGTAGGCTCCCTGCCGCCTACAATTACTATCAAATGACACCACACAAGTGATGGCATTTTAAGACCGTGTACTGTCCCGCCCAGGCAGCCTGTAGCTTGTTCTGGCGCGTCGGCATCAGAACAAGGACCTTCTGCCCTATCTGAAATATTTTGGCACGCGAGTCCTGATCATACCGAGTCTTCTGTTTGACCTGTGTTATCGCTAGGTTAGCCTGCGCAAGCCCCAAAAGATTCTCTAACCAATCTCTGAGCATTTACACATACTCCACCTCATAGACATCCTGGGTGGGTAGCTCCCCTTCCCAAGACTCCCGGAATAGGTCAAGAAGTCCACGGATTCTGCGGCCATATAGTAGTTCAAAGGGGAAGAAAGCGGTAGACTCCTGCAGCACCTCACGATTAGCAATCAGGAGGTGTGGCAGGTTGCATTCCCAGTCCCCTCCTCTGAAGTTACAAATGCCAGTAGCATGTGCATCAGAGTGCCATTGAACCACTCGCACAGTCCGTTAGTCTGGGGGCAGTAGGGGGCAGTACGAAGTTGCCGCACTCCGTATTGTCCCCAAAGACACTGGGGAACTGTGTCCCTTGATCGGTTAAGATCTCACTAGAGAGCCCTACACTACTAAATACTCTTAGCAGCATGTCCGCTAGCTTTTCTGCAGTTAAGAAGGACAGAGCTACAGCCTCAGGATAACTTATATTGTAATCCACCACAGTGAGGATGTATCTCTTCCCTGATCTACTGGGCACAGGCAAGTGACCTACTATGTCCACAGCCACTTGCTGGAAAAGTTCCCTAACTATTGGCAAGGACATGAAGGGAACACAAGCACTGGGGCATCCAAGCTGATACGTATCACAGTAGACTCGGACATCATTCGACATTCCAGGACAGAAAAAGTTCTGTTTCAGGTGCTTCATTGTTTGGTCTCTTCCCTGTAAGGGATTTTGTGAGTATTAGCTGCGCATGAAAGCCTCGTGGTACCACCAGTTGAACTTGTTCCAGGACTGATCTATCCCCATCTACCTTAGCTACTCTGTACAACAACCCTTTACACCAGGTCACACTCCCCACCTCCATCCCTGTGAGGCTGCTGCCAGCATGGCGCCTCATGCCTTCCAGCGAGGGATCAGAGAGCTGAGCTGCCCTGAACTATTTCCTGCGGCCCTCACTATCGTCTAAGTCGGGATACTCTGCAGGACTGTTTGTCACGATTTGCGTCCTACAGCTCCTGTCGTCCAAGTACTATGTTAGATTTTTGCATTTATATGTATCCTACCTGCAATACCCCTGTTTCACCAAAGGGACCACTGTGGTACATTGGTTGCTCTCCTACCTGCCAGAGCTAAGCTCATTACTCCAGGATGCTTAGCACCTGTTTCTGGCCTATAAAGACTTCTTTCCCAAGCAATCCTGGCCAGTTCATTGGTTGCCTTGTCCTCTGCTTATTCTCCTGTGAGTTTTCCTTGTTTGACTTCCTGGTTTTGACCTCTGCTTGTCCCTCCATTTTGACATCTCTTTCTGTGACCCCTGACTCGGCTTTATGACAATGCCCACAGTCTTCATCCTGTGTGTCTTCTCCACTGTATATTGATAATGCCTCACAGTCCATCACATCTTTTCTACAGTATTTCCTGTGTATCGGTCCGCAGACTATTGCACCCTGTGTGTCATCTCTACTGTCTATTGGTAACGCCTCGCAGACCATTGCATCCTGTTTCCAGTATCTCCTGTGTATTGGTCCACAGACTATTGTATCCTGTGTGTCATTTCCACTGTCTAGTGGTAATGCCTCGCAGTTGATCACATCCAGTTTTGAGTATCTTCTGTATATCAGTCCGCAGACTTCTGCATCCTGTGTGTTATCTCCTTACTATAACAGCCATACTCTGCTGCCTTTTCATGCCTTACCATTTATTGCATCACTTACCTGTGTAACCTGTGTTAAATAAAATCTACTTTTTTCCACTTGTATTTTCTCAATGGTTTTTATATTGGGAATCCTGACACCGATGGAGCTGGTATACTGCTAGGAGCAGAAGCATTAACGGGCACCCCCACAAGATCACATAGGCCGGAGACAACATCGTCTGCATTGCTAGGGGACGTAGTCTTTCCAGAAGGAAAGGGCTGGCCGATTCCTGAAGAAATAGCAGCTTGAGTCTGTTCATCTGGCCTGGCTGAAGCTGTGGTTGCTGGTGATGGCTGTTGTCTAGCAGCTATAGTCCTTTTCTCTAGGCTGGGTTGTGCAGGTGTAGATTGTGAAGTTTAAAGTCTGGCAGCTTGGCTCCGGGTAATAGAGTTGAGACCATTCCACCCCCAACATTGCTGCCCAAGATCACATCGGTTGGGAGGCTATCCATAATAGTAACATCTCACAACTCCTGGTCATCTCCCCAGTCCAGATACTTCCTTCTCCACTCCATCTGCCACATTAACTTTGGCAGTGGGACCCTGCAATACTGCAACAGGATCAATAAGATGGGGGCTCACTACAGTGATTGAGGCCCCTGAATTTCTCAGTTCTTCTCCCTGCAGGGGTCCCACTTAGACCGGCTGCAGGTTTCTCCATAAGTTCTTGGGGGGTCTTTTGGACAAACAAGTGACCCTCTCCACTGAGTCACCTTCAGACATGCCACAATCTGTTGGACTGGCAGGGGTGGAAACAATCGATACTGGCTCACCTTCGCCAATTTAGAAAGTCAGCCGGGCCCCAGGACTTGGATTACGGGCACGAGTCTGGGGTGCTGCGGCTGTGGGACAGTTCATCCTTAAATGACCAGTTTTCCAGAAGCTGCAGCTCTTCCTCTTCATCCTGGGCTCCAATGGTCTCTGATAACTCCCAGGCACAGGGCGGGGTGGTGGCTGGCGAATGGTACCCGAAGGGTTAAGTACTTGCTTTTGGGGGTGAGTAGAAGAGGGGTGTCCCCCTGTTTGTACAGATCCATTGGGGTTGGCTGTTAGCTTGGCGCTTCTGCCAGTGTGGCCTCACTGCCACATACTGATCTGCCAACTGGGCAGCTGCTTCCAAGGTACCTGACTTCCTGTCCAGCACCCATTCTGTCACCTCCGCTGTGCACAGGCTGTAAGACTGCTCTTGGCACATCAAGTCTATTACCTCTTCCACGGTCTAGGCACCTGCGCCACGCACCCTCTTCCTGGCAGACTCATGGAGGTTCTTGGCAAGGTCACGGAACTTCTAACGATATGTCTCTGGCGTAAAAGTGTACAGTTTAAGAAGTGTCATTTTTACTATATCAAAGTCTGCACAGTCCTCCGAGGGCACCCCACGGTAGGCCTCCACTGCAATGTGGGCACCAAATGCTTAACCCATTCCTCTCTGGGTACAGCGTGTAGCCTGCAGCTCCTTTCAAATACCTGCAGGTGCTCATCAATATTTCCAATAGTGTCCTTAAATTTAAGGCAAGGTAAAGCTGACAGTACTGATCCTCTAGGGGGCACTCCCACCCTTGGCTGAATGGCTGGTACTGTCCCCGCTTGGCGCCGTGACCTGTGCCCACTCAGCTGCAGTCACATTGTCGCCTAATGCTGCCATCTGGATCCTTAGCATGTTGCCCTGTGCTTATCGTAGGACAGGGGGACTGGTTGTGCGGGTACAGTCTGTTGAGAAAAGGTCTCTGCTGTCTGGGGGTCTGGATCACCTAGTTCCACCTAATACCAAACAGACTCTCTAACTTCACATTTTACACTTTAATAGCGCAAATTACACAGGTCTGCAACCAAAAAGCTGTTTTCATAATTTTATCTGATTCTTATGTTTTTTGGTGCGCTGAATTCGAAAATGACCACCGTTTTTTCCTGGGACGTCAGGTTTTTTTCACAATCGAAATGTGCCTTGGTCAAACAGGTAGCTGGAAATTGCTAAATTTCAAATTCATCATACTTGGGGGGAAAAAAACTGAACATGGAAAAACAAATTTATTTTCACTGCCAGTGCTCCCAAAAACATGAAAATACATGTTTATTGGTCCTGATGGTGATCACTGCATTGTTGAGTGTGCTTGCTAAGGCCTGCCCGGACATGTTCTTTCATGCATTAACTTGTTCTCTGATTCCTCCACAATCTTGTATTTCATTTCAGTCGTCAGCCTGCTATTGTCTGTGTGGTTCAAAATTAGTGCAATGCCTCCAGAAAAGTGTGTAAATTTGCCTGACAGTTTCTGTTTCATATGTGGAGAGTTCATGGTGAAAAAGCAGCAGTTGAATATTACGGATTTTGTTAAGAAAGTTTATTTTGTTTATTTTAAATTAAAACTTAGTGACCAAGATAAAGTTTGGGCTCCTCATAAAGTATATAAGCGGTGCGTCGAAGATCTTCGTAATTGGGCAAAAGGCAAGATAAAAGCTTTTCGATTTGGAATTCCTATGATGTGGCACGAGCAAAAGAATCATAGTGATGATTGTTATTTCTGTTCCTGTGATGTGAAGGGGTACAATTCAAAGTGGAAGTGCACCATCACGTATCCCAATCTTCTTTCTGCTATTCGTCCCATTTGCCATGGTCCAGACGTCCCTGTGCCCGACCCTCCTACAAACCTGGATGAAGTCAATTGGCCTGACGAGAATAGAACTGTACCTCAGCCTGAAGATGGATCAGGTTCTTCAAATGTTGAAGTTGATGAACCAAAACTTTTCTCGCAAGAGGAACTCAATGATTTGGAGAGAGACCTAGATATACCTAAGCAATCTGCTGAATTACTTGGTTCTAGACGTAAAAGCAAAAATTTGTTGATGAAAGGTACATCTTTTGCCTGGTACAGACATCGGGAAAAAGACTTTGGGCCTGAGTCATTAAGGCATAAAATGGGAAAATGTTCTCTGGGACAAACCATGTTACAATGCAAGGGGTGCAAATTAGTTTATTATTTTGCGCATAAGTTAAATACTGGCTGTTTTTTCATGTAGCACACAAATACTTGATAGCTTTATTACTACACTAAAATTTAGAGTTGATCTAGGACATGCCCTACCCCAACTATAAATCTGTCCCCACATTTTAAATTTACCTCCCCCTCCAATGCAACATGGTTTTGCCCAGGTGCAAGTGTTACTCCTTTTTTATGCTTTGCTCTCCTTAATGACTCAGGCCGTTTCTGTCTTACTTTTTTCATGAGGGCAATTTGGTGTTTTGCTCTGATTTAGAGGGGTTGATGGCTCTGTTCCACATTCACTATGATTCTTCTGAATGGAGGCTTTTCATTGACTCTTCCAAAGGAAGCTTAAAAGCAGTTTTACTTCACAATGGTGGCCGTTATGCATCCATTCCTGTTGCTCATTCAGTGTACTTGAAGGAGACTTATGAGAACTTGGAGTTGGTACTCAAGAAAGTGGGTTATCAAAACCAAAACTGGTTGGTATGTGGGGATTTAAAAGTATTGTGTATGCTGCTGGGACAACAGGCTGGGTACACCAAATACCCTTGTTTTCTATGTTTATGGGACAGTAGAGACCGACAAAATCTCTGGAAGCAAAAAAATTGGCCTCCAAGAAGTCTAGTTGGTGAAAAGAATGTTCTCAGAGATAGATTGGTACCCCCTGAGAAGGTTGTATTACCACCACTCCATATAAAATTAGGATTAATAAAGCAATTTGTTAAGGCACTTCCCAAAGATAGCGAATGCTTCAAGTACTTGGGATCCAAGTTTCCAGGTTTAACGGAGACAAAACTGAAAGAGGGGGTTTTTGTTGGCCCGGATATTAGAAAACTCATATCCAACAAAGACTTCATCAGTTCAATGACTCCAACTCAAAAAGAAGCGTGGGTCGCCTTTACTGTGGTCATAAAAAAACTTTTTGGGAAACCAAAAGGACCCAAATTACAAGGAAATGGTGGAAACAATGTTGAAAGCGTTCCACAAGCTTGGTTGCTCCATGAGCTTAAAAGTCCATTTTCTCAACTCACACCATGACTATATTCCTGAAAATTTGGGAGCAGTGAGTGAAGAGCAGGGAGAAGGTTTCCATGAAGATATAAAAGAAATGGAAAGAAGGTATCAAGGGAAATGGAGTGTTACGATGATGGCTGACTACTGCTGGATGTTGTACAGGGATCTTCCGGAAGCCACCTACAAGAGGAAAAGCTCAAAAAGAAGTTTAGAGTTTAAAAAAAGACGATTTCACAAGCAATCTACTTGAGTGTGGTGTTAATTTTGTCGTCACCTGTGCAAATGAGTTAATATTTTACATGTAAATAAAATATTTGCGTTAAGAGATTTTTTTAATTGACCACCAGTTTGTTCAAAAACCGGACGTCCCAGGACAAAGCGGCTGTCATTTTCAGATTCAGCGCACCAAAAAACGTAAGAATCTGTCAACTAAACCAAAACAGCTGTCCAAAATTTTTTTTTTGCAGACCTGTGTTATCAATGGATTCATTTCATATACCATATTTACACTGAAGATATGATTTAGGCCTTAAAATAACTGTAAGTTCTCTATGTTCACGACAACCTTATTTGTGTTAAGATAATTCTTATTGTTTTTGTTTTGTTTTTTTAATTTTGTTCTCCCCATCTCAAACAGATCAGCATATTTCAGTTTGTTTGTTGGTCCAGGTGACATATTTGTGTTGCATTTGTATCCTCCTTCATTTTCTGCCGGGTATGTTGGCTCTGTTTCCTGAATTCCAAAAGCGCCCCTCATGTCGCAGTAGGAGGAGCCTGCTGCCACCACTAGGCTCCTACACTGGTGCCTAAAACCGAGACTTTCTGGGTAACTTTCAGTGCTAGTGTACCCTCACTGGGCACCTGGGCTGGTACCCCTGACCTCTTCCTTTAGATCATGGTTGCTGTGGATGGTTCCCTGGCCTATCACATTGGCCAGAGCTGCAGGGTAGCGGGCAGAGTGTTGGTACTGGATGCTGGGTCCAAACCTCAGAACAACCGGATAACAGATTAGATTAGCATGAGCTTGAAGAAGTGATGTTTTATTAACTCAAACAATCCTAATAAGGACACTTACACACATCAGTTTGTGGTACTAGTGAGCTTTCCAGAACTTTCCTTTCCTCCTTTCTTACACAAACACATTTCCTCCACCATGGCTACAGTACATTCCCAATACACAAATATAATACGGTATCAAAATCAGTACATTTGCAATGATATAAATTGGCGCACTGCGCTAATAATTTAAATATGTTTATACAAGTTATTTATAACCGATCCAGCCACAAATAGGTATATGTTGGGATAATGGCATTAGCTTTGCTAATTGAATAGAATTTGTTCATTTTATTTTAACACTTCAAGAAGATATTTGGGTCCCAAGATGGGAAGTGCCCCCTGCGACATCCCCTACCCTGGATTCCCCTGCACAGCTTCCAGCCCCCATCGTCCAGGTGATACCCCCCCCCCCTCATCCCTCCCTTACATTTTTAAAAAAATTAAAAAAGAATATAAACATGTTTGAAAATTATTATTCAAAATATTTTTTGTCTGTTACTTCTGTTCTTTTGTTACATACATTGATGTGTTTTTTAATACAAACAAATGACAATGTGTATTCAGGTAAATTTGGGACATTATGATGGGGCATTTAGAACATAAACTAATATCTAATATACTTTTGTCCTTTTCTACAGGTTTAAATAGCAGGATTACTACAAGCACCATCATCCTCCGTGGCTGCAGAGCCATGCTGGGACCTGTAGTGTCCTAAAGATACATTTCAATATTAATAACACAGACACAGTGTAAACAGCATTTGTAATGCAATAAATCACACATTATTGGTCACCTACATGATAGTGTGATCCAAATAGAACCGAGACCCAGATAGATGATGCAACATCAGCTCCCCTGCAAAGGAAGCTCGTTGTAAATACATTATTATTATTTTTTTTAAAATTTATTTTATTAAACATATAAAATTAGAATAAATTGTTCAGTTGCGTTGTGTTCTGGTGAATTGAGTTAAAGTGACTCCTTATTGAGCAACCTCGAGTTTACTTTCAGGACAGTTAATAATTATTACTATTATTATTATTATTTATTAATTCATATATATTTTGTTGAAGTCGTATAATTGGATGAATGAAAGTATATTAGTTAATATTGTTTTACCGTGTGATTGCGATCAGTATGCCACGTAACACGTGGCTTGGCACGATCACGGGGTAAAATACGCACGCACACTCTAACATTTATTTATATATTTCATATTTATATTGGTTCCATCCCACAGTGATTTATGAGCAGATGGTATTTAGTTTATATATTATGATTATATGTACACTTTAGTGTTATTTGAGGTTGAGGTTGCAGGAACTGTGTCATGTTTAGTATCATTTTAATACCCTATTCATCAGCAGTTGTCCAGTTTATTCGCCGAAGAGATCGCACATTGCATACTCTAGCGATGTTAAGGAAATAAATGTCTAAAGTGATACCGACTGTAATATGTAAATGGACTAGCTTAAACTGGTTTCTGGGTGGAAGAATCATCTGGAATGTTGACCCTCACCCTTGGAGGGGGTTGTTTGAATTAGCTTATGACCTGTTTACACTGGACCCTTCTGAAGCCTGGACCTATAGAAGCAAGCCACGTCATCTGTATTGTTGAGGTGACTGAAAAATCTTTTTATAGCAATACCAGCACATGAGTAGGACAATACATAGAGGACTTTATACAGTGACACAGTTACCAACTGAAGTAGCTGATAGTAAATTCCACACTTACACACACGACTATACATGGCTGTCACACCAGAGAGAACATAGCTGTCAAATAGACAGCAGGGTTTTATGTGACAGCTAACAAATCTATGTTTTGTTTTGTTTTTCATTGTATTGTTTTAAAATGTGAACACACACACACACACACATGCACGCATACACTTATTGGTTAATATATGAAGATTTGTGTTACCTGAAGAATAAACTGGAAGGTGAAGAGATGTGGTTAGGAGTCTGGCGGACCCTGGAGAGATGGACAAGGTAGACCAGTAGCTCCTAGACTGTATCTTTCAGACCTAGTGGAGGCAGCACATGGTCTGGCTCAGCTGGGTACAGAAGATATGTGCAAGCTGGTTGGAGTATATTGGGGTGCACCAGCCGTTTCTCCTCAAGCTAGTAGGAAGGCAATGTCCTGTCTTGATTGAGAGAATGTCGGGAAGATGATACCAATAGAGCCATCCCATATCCCTCCTACAGATGAGTTTACTCCAGGTGAAACAAATACATGTCATCCAATTACCACCTTGCAGGATCTTCAAGTATACACTGGTGTACTGAAGAAATCTATCTGGGTAAAGCTGTATTGAAATGTGTCTAATGTATTACTGTGTCATACTCAAAGCTTTTGTTATTCAATGTGATAGCCCTAGAGTTATAATAGGTGATAGGGGTATTCATGTTATTGATAATAAATGTATAATGTATGAGCAGTGATAACAAATTACATACTTTTGATTAGCCACAAACCAGTGTGAACATAAAGTAACGGTACCAGTTAGAGGGAATTGAATAGAATGATGGTTGAAACTTGATTGAAGTGGCTGGTAGCTTTGGCCACTTGTCCTCCCCACTATCAAGATCACTTCTGAGCTGCCTCCTAACCTGTTGACTTTTGAAATGTTTATGACTTTTCTTGTGATGAGTTTGTAACTGAGAGACTGGTCTAGGCCTTGAGAGGAAAGGTAAATAGTGAGACAGCAACCAAGAGTGTTCAAAACACTGTCTCCTAGGCTCAGGTTATTTGACAGACAGGTACCAAGTGTAGGCTACCAGCATCACAACCTCAAGGGTAGCAGAGACACACTGGTACCCATTCCACCCACTGCAGAGGAGCCAACACCCAGAGAAGGGTCCAATTACACTCATGAATCTGTTCTGGGAGGGCTCGAATGCAGTTAGTAGCACCTGAGCCAAAGACTAAGACAGTTGTCCAGCATGAAGTTGTAGTTTTTCCTGTTCTGTGTTTCTCTCATTTCATTCTCTTTTCAGAACAGTCAATTCTTCTAATTGAGGACAGGTGACAGAGGCTGGTTCAGGTAGTGATATTGAGGAGTTGTGGATAAAGGAGAAGTTGGTAGCACAATCGGTCCAGCCAATTACTCTATTCAATTTAGGGGTAAAGGAAAATTTGTAAAACCTCGGAGCTTGGAGAATGTGCGAGGGGCTATTGTCTGAGTAGCATTACGTCCGTAAGTAAGTTGACCCCATAGTTGAAGAGAGGTACATCCAGCGATGCCAGTCCAGTAATATTCGGACTTGAGCAGGCATCCTTGAGAATGATTATCATTCCTGGGTGGGTAAGGTTGTAGACCAAAAGGTGCTGGGTGTGCTCTCACGTGCCTCAGTGATTATATCGAGTAGGACTAGTTCTGTTTCCACTAAATATTCCTGAGGTACCCGAATTATGGGTGGGAGGTCATTAGGGAAAAAGTACGACTGCTAGGTCCCTTAGTCTGGAGTCTCCTAATATTTGACAAGCCGACCACTGTTTCATGTACAAAGAAACTTGAGTATTGGGAGACTGGGAAGAACGAACACAATAGCCTCCCCCCCTTCCACAAGTGTTGATGAAAAGAACTAATGACATTATTAGAATGTATATACTAATGCAAGCTGAAGGAGATTGTATATGACATTATTGATAGACATAGGATGATGTTATTAGTGAACATGTACTATCTAAATGTTGTCTGAGCTAAAAGACATGCTTTGGACCAGGGCCGGACTGGGACTAAAAATCAGCCCTGGCATTTAACTTTCACAGGCCCAGTAGGAAAGAAACTGTGTGCTGCCGCGCAGCGGTGGCGCTGAAAAGGGCGTGGCCACATTGTGTTGTGGGTGTGGCCAACATGGGGCATTGATACATACATTATAATAAAACATTATATTTATCACGCCATCCCCCCACCCCTCTGTACTTATCTATGCTGCTGACATCCATCAGGGTGGGAACTTCCTATAGAGGCAGCAGGGAAGCTCTCAGACTCACGAGATTACCAAATCTTGTGAGACTTAGAGCTCCTCGGCTTGCTCTGCAGGCTGGGTCCTGTCCAGGGACTGGGAGCAGCTATCCACTCCCTCCTAACCAGAGCTGGATTAATGCCTGGGGGCACGGGGTATTTAAGACAGGGGGCCCCTATTATGTAACATGGTTATCATATTAGACACAATGTTAGACAAATACACAGGCAATACTGTGTGCAATACTGTTAGTTGCCCGCAGCTCTGCCTTCACAAGCAGTACAGTGTGAAGTGGGACTTACCTCCCAACTGTCCTTGTAGTCGGACCAAATCTCACTAAACGAGACAGTCACCAAAATTCGGGAATTCCTCACCAGTGTTCTTGTCACTTTCACCACCTGTGGCTGCTGGTGTCTTTAGTAGCTGCTTGTCTGGATCCTCGAATGCTGGAGGCCCTATTTTGAAAAAAAAATGGGTACATGTAAATTAGAAACCTCCAACCAGCCCTGGTGTTTAATCAATGCAACCCATGTTTTATAATTAGGCCTCCCTCCAGTCTAAACATTAAAATACTAGTATTCACGTTTAATAAACCTATATACCTTCCTCCAAACAACCCCAACAATAAATTAAATCGCATTTACGTTTAAGAAATATATCTATTTCCCGCAACCATCACTGCCATTAAATAATTCCTATTCACATTTAATAAATAGACGTTATTTTTTCCCCAAACAGCCCCACTTTCAATTAATAGCCCCAAATCATATTATGCCACAATAGTGCCCCAGTTCGTACAATAGTACGCCCAAATGATATTATACCACAATACTGCCCCCAGTTGATATTATGCCACAATAGTGCCCCCAGTTGATATTATTCCATACCATAGTGCCCCCAAATCATATTATGCCACAGAGTGAACATATTAACACCACTAAATTATTGTCACAAATCGGGATCTTAGCTGCACTTACCTCATCTGCCGCTGTCATATCACGGCTACCTGGGTCCCTTCTGGTCGTCTGCAGCATTCCCGTTCTCCACACCTCCGTTTGTAAACAAACACACACTGTTTGTTCGGCTGCATGGGCGCGGCCATCTTGGATACAGTCAGGTGATCATTCCAAACCAACCAGATTCAGAAGCTGTGATCACATGAACTGATTAGCCAATAGTTGTTTGGGACATCCTATTTAAACCTGCTGCTGTGATCTGTTCATTGCCAGAACAACACACTTCTCTCCAGAGGATAGTTCTTGGCTCCTGGTTCCAGTGTTCCTGTGTTCCTGTCTGCATTACTAGTGCACTGTTCCTGTCAGCATTTCCAGACTGCTCATTCCCCTGCTATATTTTACATTCAGCAAGAACATGAGCAGGAAGATCATCCAGGCTGCTAGTTTCTGTTTCAGTCCTGCTCCAGCTAGGCCCAAGGGTCCCGAATCCGATCAAGAAATTCAGACGACCGTGACAGTTTGTTCTGGCCCAATGGATCTGCTAGGGGAACATACCCCGAGGGAGGGCTCTGTCCAAATATTAGCTGAATGCATTGAGAGACAAGAAACTAACCAGGGGCGAATTTTGAGATTGCTGCAGGATGTTTCTACGCGTTTGGATACCTTGCAGTTATTCCGCAGTCAACCATCCCATACTCCGTCTGAGCCAGTAATACCTGCTTCACTAACTACTTCATCCAGACTCCATCTTCCCACGCCAGCTAAATACGATGGCGATCCGAAGAATTGCCGCGGGTTTCTCAACCAGTGTAGTATACACTTTGAATTACAACCCGGGAATTTCCCTACTGCACGTACCAAAACTGCTTATATTATTTCGCTACTATCAGGGCAAGCTCTGGCATGGGCATCACCACTCTGGGAAAAATCTGACCCAATTTTATTTGATGTTGATAGCTTCCTGTCTACCTTCCGCAGAATATTCGACGAGCCTGGAAGAACAACGTCAGCCGCTTTAGATATTCTGCAGCTTCGGCAAGGGCAGCAGTCCGTAGGCCAATATGCCGTTCAGTTTCAAACTTTCCTCTGAGCTGTCTTGGAATTATGATGCTCTTGTTGCGGTCTTCTGGCAGGGCCTGTCTGACCACATTAAGGATGTATAAGCATCTCGGGACTTACCTACAACACTAGACCAATTGATTACCACCTGCAATCGGGTTGATCTTCGGTTCAGAGAGAGAGCTCTAGAAAAGAGGAAGCTGAAACACCCCAAGTTCCGCCCTATTCAACGGGTCCGTGTACCGTCTCCTTTCCCTGAAGGACCCATGCAATTAGGCAAAGCACGTCTTTCACCCACCGAGCGAGAATGGCGAGTTAGAGAGAAACTTTGCTTATACTGTGCCAGTTCCGGACATCTGTTACATCATTGTCCTCGTAAGCCGGGTAAACACACCCTCCTAGCTGACGATGAGGTGAGCCTAGGAGTGGCCCATCGCTCCCCACAAGGCAAGGACTGTATTATCCCAGTCACTCTGAAACACGCTCAAGGCTCCCAATACATTTCAGCCCTGCTGGATTCTGGAGCAGCTGGGAATTTCATGTCTGCCAAATTAGCTGCTGAACTAGCCATTCCACTAGTGAAAATTCCAGTGACCATCTTTCTCTCTGCGGTTGACGGTAGCCGTATTCCAGGGGTACCATTACGCATCAGACTTCTCCAGTGACGCTCCAAATAGGAGTTCTGCATTCCGAGTCTCTTACCTTTTTGGTCATCCCAGAAGCCACTAGCCCTGTGGTTCTCGGGTTTCCATGGCTTCAAACGCATAACCCCCATATTGACTGGTCGACTTTACAAATCTTGGCGTGGGCTCCAACTTGTTTCGGGTCCTGTTTACAACGTGTTCTTCCACATTGCTCCACCTGTGATAAGGAAGTTTTGCCAGTTCCTTCTGCCTACCAAGAGTTCACAGACATTTTCAGTAAGCAGGCCGCTGAAACTCTACCACCTCATCGGGATTGGGACTGTCCCATTGATTTTGTTCCGGGTAAAACCCCACCGCGTGGCAGAGTCTACCCTCTTTCTATCCCTGAGACAAAATCTATGTCTGAATATGTAAAAGAGAACTTGGAAAGAGGCTTTATCCGCCCATCCTCTTCACCGGCAGGGGCTGGGTTCTTTTTTGTAAAGAAAAAGGATGGTGGATTACGTCCCTGCATCGATTACCAAGGTCTCAACGACATTACCATAAAGAACCGGTATCCTCTGCCCCTCATCACAGAGTTATTTGACAGAGTCAAAGGTGCCCAAATATTTACGAAGTTGGATCTCCGCGGGGCCTACAATTTGATCTGTATCAGTCGTGGCAACGAATGGAAAACTGCCTTTAACACCAGGGATGGGCACTACGAATATCTTGTCATGACATTCGGTCTGAGCAATGCCCCAGCAGTTTTTCAGAACGAAATCTTTCGGGACTTGCTGTACCATACTATTGTGGTATATTTGGACGATATCCTCGTTTTCTCCTCTGATATCCAGTCCCATCGCAGACATGTTAAAGAGGTCCTCAGCCGTCTCAGAAGGAATAAACTGTATTGCAAGCTTGAAAAATGCACCTTCGAAGTTGAATCCATTCCATTCTTGGGGTATATCATCTCGGGCACCGGTCTCCGTATGGACCCAGAGAAGGTGCAAGCTATTCTTAACTGGCCTCAACCATCTACACTAAAGGCAGTACAGTGATTTCTGGGATTTGCTAACTACTATCGAAAATTTATTCGTGGCTACTCTACTGTAGTAGCACCACTCACCGCCCTCACCAGGAAAGGCGCTTATCCTGCCAAGTGGTCTGAAGAGGCCCAATCTGCTTTTCAACTTCTGAAACAAGCATTTATTTCTGCTCCCATACTGAGGCAACCAGATTTAACCTGTCCATTCTACTTGGAAGTTGATGCCTCATCTGTCGGAGTAGGGGCAGTTCTCTCCCAAAAACCAGCTGATGAGCAATGGCATTCCTGCAGGTTCTTCTCCCGAAAATTTTTACCAGCTGAACAAAATTATGCCATAGGGGACAAAGAGCTGCTTGCCATCAAATTGGCGCTTGAAGAGTGGAGACATTTACTTGAGGGAGCTCGTTATCCTGTCACAATATACACGGATCACAAGAATCTGCTCTACCTTAAAACTGCACAGTGCATGAATCCACGTCAGGCCCGATGGGCACTATTCTTTTCTCGATTTGATATCCATGTCACCTTCCGTCCCGGTTACAAAAATCGCAAGGCCGATGCTCTGTCAAGTTCTATGGTAAAAGAGGAAGATTCCATCACTGTGGATCCACGGCCTATTATCAGCCCACTCAGCATCGCAGTCAGTAGACCCGACAATACACCTCCCCAGGGGAAAACTTTTGTTCCTGAGAATCTGCGTAAAAAATTGCTCCAATGGGCACATTGTTCCAGATTTGCCGGTCATGCTGGCATCCGCAAAACTCAATCTTTCATATCGAGAAGCTACTGGTGGCCTACGCTTCATCAGGATGTTCAGCAATTTGTTTCCGCATGTGGCAGCTGTGCCCAACATGAAAGTTCAAGACAATCTTCAGCTGGTCAACTTTTGCCTCTGCCTATTCCCACCAAACCCTGGACCCATATTTCTATGGACTTTGTTTCCGATTTGCCCAATTCTAATAATTTCAATACCATCTGGGTCATCGTTGACCGATTCTCTAAAATGGCGCATTTTGTTCCTCTCCGTGGACTCCCATCAGCACCTATCCTGGCTCAGCAATTTATAAAGGATCTCTTCCGTTTGCATGGGTGTCCTGAAGAAATCGTCTCAGATAGAGGAGTTCAGTTTGTGGCGAAATTCTGGAGATCCTTGTGCCAAGCACTACAGATCAAACTAAACTTCTCTTCGGCCTATCATCCCCAATCCAGCGGGCAAACGGAAAGAGTTAATCAAGACCTAGAAACATTTCTCCGTTTGTACATATCCTCTTCTCAAGACGACTGGGTAGATCTGCTTCCTTGGGCAGAATTCGCTCATAATAATCATTATCACGAATCCTCTGCTTCCACTCCATTTCATACGGTCTATGGCCTACACCCCAGGGTACCCTTGTTTACTCCACTTCCTACAGCCTCAGTACCTGCCTCTG
Source organism: Mixophyes fleayi (assembly GCF_038048845.1). Lineage (NCBI taxonomy): Eukaryota > Metazoa > Chordata > Amphibia > Anura > Limnodynastidae > Mixophyes > Mixophyes fleayi. Next base: position 1,213,596 of record NC_134402.1, read on the forward strand.
AAGTTTTCCTAAAAAAAAATTCAGGCCACTGGCGCCAGGTACGGGAATCTCTACTTAAAGCGTCCCAATGCTACAAAATTCAGGCCGACAAAAAGCGACGAGCCATTCCAAGCTTGAAACCTGGAGACAGAGTCTGGCTGTCTACCCGCAATCTACGCCTCAGAGTTCCATCTATGAAATTCGCTCCTCGCTTTATTGGACCGTTTAACATCTCCCGAGTCATCAATCCAGTGTCCTACAAATTACATCTACCATTTTACCTCAAGGTACCCAACACCTTCCATATCTCTCTCTTAAAACCACTGGTGCTAAATCGGTTTTATACACCCAAACTGGTTTCTCCTGAAGTGCAGACTGAACATGGTGACGAATATGAAATTAAAGAGATCTTAGACTCTTGGTTTCGACATAAGACCTTACAATATCTAATTGACTGGAAAGGCTATGGTCCAGAAGAGAGGGCCTGGATCAAAGCTTCTGATGTTCACGCTCCATCTCTCATCAAAAAATTTCACCGCAAGTTTCCAACTAAGCCCCAATCTAAGTGTCCAGTGGCCACTCGTAAGGGAGGGGGTACGGTCACAAATCGGGATTTTGGCTGCACTTACCTCATCCGCCGCTGTCATATCACGGCTACCTGGGTCACTTCTGGTCGTCTGCAGCATTCCCGTTCTCCACACCTCCGTTTGTAAACAAACACACACTGTTTGTTCGGCTGCATGGGCGCGGCCATCTTGGATACAGTCAGGTGATCATTCCAAACCAACCAGATTCAGAAGCTGTGATCACATGAACTGATCAGCCAATAGTTGTTTGGGACATCCTATTTAAACCTGCTGCTGTGATCTGTTCATTGCCAGAACAACACACTTCTCTCCAGAGGATAGTTCTTGGCTCCTGGTTCCAGTTTTCCTATCTGCATAACTAAAGTGCAGTGTTCCTGTCTGCATAACTAAAGTGCAGTGCTCCTGTCTGCATAACTAAAGTGCAGTGCTCCTGTCTGCATAACTAAAGTGCAGTGCTCCTGTCTGCATAACTAAAGTGCAGTTCTCCTGTCTGCATAACTAAAGTGCAGTGCTCCTGTCAGAATTTCCAGACTGCTCATTCCCCTGCTATATTTTACATTCAGCAAGAACATGAGCAGGAAGTTCATCCAGGCTGCTAGTTTCTGTTTCAGTCCTGCTCCAGCTAGGCCCAAGGGTCCCGAATCGGATCAAGAAATTCAGACGACCGTGACAATTATATTTGTATACACTGTGAGTTTATATATTCATTAGGAATAATTATGGACTATACAGCATCCCCCCCCCCCCCATTTTCTGTGTGGCATCCTTTCTCTTCCTCCCGTGTGGCATCCTGGGTCTTCTCCCCTCCCCTCTGAGTGGCATCCTCCTGTCTCTTCTCCCCCCCCTTCCTGAGTGGCATCCTGTCTCTTATTCCCCCCCCCCATCTCCTGGGTGGCATCCTGTCTCTTATACCCCCCCTCATCTCCTGGGTGGTATCCTGTCTCTTCCCCCCCCCCCCCCGAGTGGCATCCTGTCTCTTATCCCCCCATCCCCTGAGTGGCATTCTGTCTCTTATACCCCCCCATCCCCTGAGTGGCATACTGTCTCTTATACCCCCCCATCCCCTGGGTGGCATCCTGTCTCTTATCCCTCCCCCCTGAGTGGCATCCTGTTTATTATCCCCCCCATCCCCTGAGTGGCGTACTGTCTCTTATCCCCCCCATCCCCTGAGTGGCATTCTGTCTCCTATACCCCCCCATCCCCTGAGTGGCACACTGTTTCTTATACCCCCCCATCCCCTGAGTGGCATCCTGTCTCTTATCCCCCCCCCCTGAGTGGCATCCCGTTTCTTATCCCCCCCATCCCCTGAGTGGCGTACTGTCACTTATTCCCCCCCTGAGTGGCATCCTGTTTCTTATTCCCCCCCCCCCTGAGTGGCATCCTGTTTCTTATCCCCCCCATCCCCTGAGTGGCATCCTGTCTCTTATCCCCCCCATCCCCTGAGTGGCATCCTGTCTCTTATTCCCCCCCCCTGAGTGGCATCCAGTTTCTTACATCCAGTTTCTTCTCCCCCCCATCCCCTGAGTGGCATCCTGTCTCTTATTCCCTCCCCCCCTGAGTGGCATCCTGTCTCTTATACCCCCCCCATCCCCTGAGTGGCATCCTATTTCTTATCCCCCCCCCATTCCCTGAGTGGCATCCTGTCTATTATAACCCCCCTATCCCCTGAGTGGCATCCTGTCTCTTATTTCCTCCCCCCCCAGTGGCATCCTTTCACTTCTCCCTGTTTTCTATGTGACATCATCCCTCCTCTCCCCGTTTTCTATGTACAATCCTCCCACCCCCCCTTTAGTATACTCACCTTCATGTCTCTACTCGTTTCCGCTTTCTTCTGCCTTTTTCTGCTTTCTTCTGCTGTCCGCTCCTCAGACAGCTGCAGGACCCGGCCAGGACCTGTGCAGCGCTGCGCGTGGCACATTTCATCTGGTGGCTGGTTCCTGGGCAGGAGCCAGCCACCAGGAAGCCTGTCAGTGACAGGCTGTACGACACTGACTGCCCTGGACGCGATCATGTGAGTATACAAATACTCACATGATCACTGCGCAGGGGACCGGACCGGCCCAACTGACCATTGGCCCTTCTGACAAATGCCAGAGGTGCCAGATGGCCAGTCCGGCCCTGCTTTGGACAAATGAACCTATTAGACATGAAGAACTGTAGTAGAGTATTCTGTATAACTGATACATGTTCTATTGTACTCTGTTCCTTTCCAAATAATGTATTACATGTTTTATTGTACCCTTGAAGGGCATAAAAAAAGGTTACCTCCAAGCTCCAGAGGTATACGGTCTATAGTAAAAGAAAAAAATCGTCTTGAGGATTAAGACTCTCTCTTATGATAATTTGTTTAGATCTACAGACAGCGTGGTCATGCGCCAAGGGGGACTTACATTACAGAGCAATGAAACGTGGTACTGAGATCCTGCATATAAAATCTTTAGGTTGATAGTTTATTATAATATCAAAGGGTGGAACTGTCGAAGTCGTATAATTGGATGAACGAAAGCATATTGGGTAATATTGTTTTACCATGCAATTGCGATCAGTATGCCACGTTATACATGGCATGGCACGATCACACGGTAAAATACGCACGCACACTCTCGCACTCTAACATTTAGTTATTTATATATTTCATATTCATATTGGTTCCGTTCTACAGTGATTTATGAGCAGATAGTATTTAGTTTATTATTTATATATTATGATTATATGAACACTTTAGTGCTATTTGAGGTTCAGGTTGCAGGAACTGTGTCATGTTTAGTACCATTTTAATACCCTATTCATCAGCAGTTGTCCGGTTCATTCGCCAAAGAGATCGCACTTTGCATACTCTAGTTAGTGATGTTAGGGAAATAAATGTCTAAAGTGATACTGACTGTAATATGTAAATAGACTAGCTTAAACTGGTTTCTGGGTGGGAGAATCATCTGGAATGTTGACCCTCACCTTTGGAGGGGGTTGTTAACCTGTTTACACTGGACCCTCCTGAAGCCTGGACCTATAGAAGCAAGCCACGTCATCTGCATTGTTCCCTCTGTAACACTGAGTGTATATAATACAGCTCTAGCTGGTATTCGCCCAGTCTTCTCTGACCACAGTATTCTGGAGTGAAGTACTGTAAGCTGGTACCAGTGGAGCGCAGCTTAGCGAGCGCATGCGGGTGCGGTATGTGTATCTTTTTGGTATTGGCTGTACTGTATTATAATTATGTATTGCACTGCTAAATTTTGCATCAGCTAAAATAAACTACTTTGTGCTTTGGAAACACAACACAATCGCTTATACAGTGCTTATTTGAAAACGATAGACTTACTTTAATAATAAATATATATAATGTAAATCCAAATAATATTGTATGTACCCCAACAACAGTTCTGCACAGTACACTCATACACTCAGTATAGTAACTATTACAAAATAAACTAATCGCATCTCTTCTGCAACCTGCTCCTCACCGGCCTCCCTCACTCCCATCTCTCCCCCCTCTGCTCTATACTCAATGCGGCCGCAAGACTCATCTACCTCTCACGCCACTCTCCCTCTGCCTCCCCTCTCTGCCTTACCCTACACTGGCTCCCCTTCCCCTACAGAATTCTTTTCAAACTCCTCACCACCACTTACAAGGCTCTCTCCCACTCTACTACCCCTTATATCTCTAACCTCCTCTCCATTCACACTCCTGTCCGCTCCCTGCGCTCGGCCAATGATCGCCGCCTCTCCACTCTGATCACCTCTTCCCATTCCAGAATCCAGGACTTTTCCTGTGCAGCCCCGCTTCACTGGAATGACCTCCCTCGCTCCATCCGCCTCTCTCCTACTCTGTGCTCCTTCAAACGTGCACTCAAAACTCATCTCTTTCTCAAAGCCTACCAACCATCCACTTAACCCCTATCTCCTCCGCTCATTCTCCCCTCTCTCCCATTCCCTCAACTGGCTCCTCTTGTGCCTGGTCTGTTTAACCCTCCCTTAGGATGTAAGCTCGCATGAGCAGGGCCCTCTTCCCTCCTGTCTCCTTACCTGTTCTTCTGCTCCGTGTCTATTGCATCTGCCTGCCTGGAGTTTCTGAAGTATTGGTACTTTTGTTTATTGTTCTGTACTTTTATAACCTGTATAGTCTACTGTTTGTACTATGTGCGGCGCTGCGGATACCTTGTGGCGCCTAACAAATAAATGATAATAATAATAATAATAATCTCAACACTAAGCAAGTCCATGGAACGGACCCATTGGTATACGGACATTCACCAAGTTCTCTAATATCCATAGTCCGTTCTGCCCTCAGCTGATGATATCCGTGGTTGGACTCACGTGTCCAACCACAATTTTTAAGATTTTTTACGTTGCGTAAGTGACCAAATTCATCTTGGTGCGTATCTGCAGATCTGTTGAATCCATGTGTACATTTCTTGAGCTCATGTTCGTATAAATTACATTACGCAAGTTGCGCTCGGAATACGTCCACTAATGATTCAGGAACTCTATACCCGTTACTCTGTATACTCTATATCCTGTACTCTATACCCTTCCTATATCCCTTACTCTATATACTCTATACCCTACATATACCCCTTACTCTGTATACTCTATACCCTTCATTTACCCGTTACTCTGTGTACTCTATATCCTGTACTCTATACCCTTCCTATACCCCTTACTCTGTATACGCTATACCCTTCCTATACCCCTTACTCTGTATACTCTATACCCTTCCCATACCCCTTACTCTGTATACTTTATACCCTTCCTATACCCCTTACTCTGTATACGCTATACCCTTCCTATACCCCTTACTCTGTGTACTCTATACCCTTCTTATACCTCTTACGCTGTATACTCTATACCCTTCCTATACCCCTTACGCTGTATACTCTATACCCTTCCTATACCCCTTACTCTGTGTACTCTATACCCTTCCTATACCCCTTACTCTGTGTACTCTAAGGGCCTTATTCATTAAGGAAAGTAAAGCAAAAACATTTTCTCCTGGATAAACCATGTTACCATGGACAGTGTGCAAATTATTTTATTATGATATACATACTGGCTGTTTTTTCAAGTAACACACAAATACTTGATAGCTTTAATTTTACACTAAAATTTTAATCTTTATTTATAGGGCGCCACAAGATTTCCGCACTGATGTACAGAAAACAGACATTGTGCCAGATAGGGTACATGTTAATCTCATGCAAATTAGACCTTTCCATTTGTGAGTGACCCAGACATCTGTTAGCCTTAATACACAGCTGGGGGTCATTATCTTTTATCCTGTCTTGTTAAAAAGATAGACGAATTACATATATAATGCAACCAGCAAATAATTTACAGATTGATGTGAACTTTGTTAAGTAATTTGCATTAAATCCAAGATTAGAGAATATTTTATTTCCTGATGGTAAACATTGAACGTAATATGTCAGACTTTACAGTGCCAGCTAGGATCATGGGACCGGGTTGCCCCCTGCCAATATGTGTGGCAGAATCAGTATATAAGGAGCTCTGTTTGACGATGTTAATTAGTATTATACCATCTGAGCTTCTGGAGACCACTAGTACCTCAAACTAACATGTAACTGTCCTTATTAGGACTTCTTCAGCTAATAAATTTCACTACTTCAAGATCCTGGTTTGATGACTACTTACCTGCTGTAATTCCTGTGACCTACAGATTAGACCAATCTAATCTGTTATCCGGTTGTTCTGAGGTTGGGACCCAGCATCCAGTACCACCGCTCTGCCCACTACCTGCAGCTCTGGCCAGTGTGATAGGCCAGGGGGATCCATCAATAGCACCATGATCTGAAGGAAGAGGTCAGGGGTACCAGCCCAGGTACCAAGTAAGGGGGCACACCAGCAGCGAGAGTTACCCAGAAGGAAGCAGTTGCAGGCTCCTCCTACTGCGTTTAGAGGGGCGCAGTTGGGATAAAGAAAGGGGACGGTGGCAAGGCAAGCCCAGCAGTCATCAGCAATGATAACAATACTTTGTACACTATATACCCTTCTTCTACCACTTACTCTGTATAAGAGTATATCCCTTCCTATAACCCTTACTGTATACACTATGCCCCATCCCTGGCACACTCTCAGTATCCTTCCTCTCACACCCTGAGCTTCCTCTGGCCTCAGGCACATGAGATAACTGTGTGAGGTTGTAGTGAGTCAGGTTCCTTGTTATCACCTTATCTGTGAGGCCATTCTGTGGTGAGACGACGTCCAGGAACCTTCTGATGTCACACACACAGATACAGACTGTTACACTGTCATGTTCTCCATTAATCACCCATCTCTAATCACCCCATCTCTACTGCTCACTCCCTGATCTCTGTCACTTTCCTGTCCTCGCCCAGACACCCCCTCATGGAGACCCCACAAATCCTGGTGACTGGGATAAAAGGAGCCCGGTATAATGACAGAAACATTACAGCGCTGAACGTCCCAGAGGGGAAGGTAAGAGGATATGTTCTCATTGATAGACACACACTACATCCAGCTCACACACTGCTACACTACTACACCCAGCTCACACACTGCTACACCACTACATCCAGCTCACACACTACTACACCACTATATCCAACTCACATAGCTACACTACTACACCCAGCTCACACACTGCTACACCACTACATCCAGCTCACACACTGCTACACCACTACATCCAGCTCACATAACTACACTACTACACCCAGCTCACACACTGCTACACCACTACACCCAGCTCACACACTGCTACACCACTACATCCAGCTCACACACTGCTACACCACTATATCCAGCTCACACACTGCTACACCACTACATCCAGCTCACACACTGCTACACCACTACATCCAGCTCACACACTGCTACACCACTATATCCAACTCACATAGCTACACTACTACACCCAGCTCACATAGCTACACTACTACACCCAGCTCACACACTGCTACACCACTACATCCAGCTCACACACTGCTACACCACTATATCCAACTCACATAGCTACACTACTACACCCAGCTCACACACTGCTACACCACTACATCCAGCTCACACACTGCTACACCACTACATCCAGCTCACACACTACTACACCACTATATCCAACTCACACACTACTACACTACTACACCCATCTCACACACTGCTACACCACTACATCCAGCTCACACACTGCTACACCACTATATCCAACTCACATAGCTACACTACTACATCCAGCTCACACACTGCTACACCACTATATCCAACTCACACACTGCTACACTACTACACCCAGCTCACACACTGCTACACCACTACATCCAGCTCACACACTGCTACACCACTATATCCAACTCACATAGCTACACTACTACACCCAGCTCACACACTGCTACACCACTACATCCAGCTCACACACTGCTACACCACTACATCCAGCTCACACACTGCTACACCACTATATCCAACTCACACACTACTACACTACTACACCCATCTCACACACTGCTACACCACTACATCCAGCTCACACACTACTGCATCCAACTCACATAGCTACACTACTACATCCAGCTCACACACTGCTACACCACTATATCCAACTCACACACTGCTACACTACTACACCCAGCTCACACACTGCTACACCACTACATCCAGCTCACACACTGCTACACCACTACACCCAGCTCACATAGCTACACCACTACATCCAGCTCACATAGCTACACCACTACATCCAGCTCACACACTGCTACACCACTACATCCAGCTCACACACCGCTACACCACTACATCCAACTCACACACTGCTACACCACTACACCCAGCTCACATAGCTACACCACTACATCCAGCTCACATAGCTACACCACTACATCCAGCTCACACACTACTACACCACTACATCCAGCTCACACACTGCTACACCACTATATCCAGCTCACACACTGCTACACCACTACATCCAGCTCACACACTGCTACACCACTATATCCAACTCACACACTGCTACACCACTATATCCAGCTCACACACTGCTACACCACTACATCCAGCTCACACACTGCTACACCACTACATCCAGCTCACATAGCTACACTACTACATCCAGCTCACACACTGCTACACCACTATATCCAACTCACATAGCTACACTACTACACCCAGCTCACACACTGCTACACCACTATATCCAACTCACACACTGCTACACCACTATATCCAACTCACATAGCTACACTACTACACCCAGCTCACACACTGCTACACCACTATATCCAACTCACACACTGCTACACTACTACATCCAGCTCACATAGCTACACTAGTACATCCAGCTCACATAGCTACACTACTACATCCAACTCACATAGCTACACTACTACACCCATCTCACACACTGCTACACCACTACATCCAGCTCACACACTGCTACACCACTACATCCAGCTCACACACTCCTACACCACTATATCCAACTCACACACTACTACACTGCTGCATCCAACTCACACACTGCTACACTACTACATCCAGCTCACATAGCTACACTACTACATCCAGCTCACATAGCTACACTACTACATCCAGCTCACACACTACTACACCACTACATCCAGCTCACATAGCTACACTACTACATCCAACTCACACACTTCTACACCAATACATCCAGCTCACATAGCTACACCACTACATCCAGCTCACATAGCTACACCACTACATCCAGCTCACACACTGCTACACCACTACATCCAGCTCACACACTGCTACACCACTACATACAGCTCACATACTGCACTAATACATCCAGCTCACACACTGCTACACCACTACATCCAGCTCACATAGCTACACCACTACATCCAGCTCACATAGCTACACCACTACATCCAGCTCACATAGCTACACTACTACATCCAGCTCACATAGCTACACTACTACATCCAGCTCACACACTGCTACACCACTACATCCAGCTCACATAGGTACACTACTACACCCAGCTCACACACTGCTACACCACTACATCTAGCTCACACACTGCTACACCACTACATCCAGCTCACATAGCTACACTACTACATCCAGCTCACACACTCCTACACCACTACATCCAGCTCACACACTGCTAGACCACTACATCCAGCTCACATAGGTACACTACTACACCCAGCTCACACACTGCTACACCACTACATCTAGCTCACACACTGCTACACCACTACATCCAGCTCACATAGCTACACTACTACATCCAGCTCACACACTACTACACCACTACATCTAGCTCACACACTCCTACACCACTACATCCAGCTCACACACTACTACACCACTACATCTAGCTCACACACTACTACACCACTACATCCAGCTCACATAGCTACACTACTACACCCAGCTCACACACTGCTACACCACTACATCCAGCTCACACACTGCTACACCACTACATCCAGCTCACACACTGCTACACCACTACATCCAGCTCACATACTGCACTAATACAGCCAGCTCACACACTGCTACACCACTACATCCAGCTCACATAGCTACACTACTACATCCAACTCACACAGTACTACACCACTACATCCAGCTCACACACTGCTACACCACTACATCCAGCGCACACACTAGTACACAGCAGCTCACACACTACTATACAGCAGCTCACACACTGCTACACCACATACAGCTCACACACTACTACACAGGAGGTGGTAATATGAACAGTGTGTGATACAGGGGGGTAATATGGACAGTGTGTAATACAGGAGGGGGTAATATGGACAGTGTGTGATACAGGGGGGTAATATGGACAGTGTATGATACAGGGGGGTAATATGGACAGTGTGTGATACAGAAGTGGGTAATATGGACAGTGTGTGATACAGAGGGGTAATATGGACAGTGTGTGATACAGGGGGGGTAATATGGACAGTGTGTGATACAGAGGGGTAATATGGACAGTGTATGATACAGGGGGGTAATATGGACAGTGTGTAATACAGGAGGGGGTAATATGGACAGTGTGTGATACAGAAGGGGGTAATATGGACAGTGTGTGATACAGAGGGGTAATATGGACAGTGTGTGATACAGGGGGGTAATATGGACAGTGTGTGATACAGGGGGGTAATATGGACAGTGTATGATACAGGGGGGTAATATGGACAGTGTGTGATACAGGGGGGTGTAATATGGACAGTGTGTGATACAGGGGGGTAATATGGACAGTGTGTGATACAGGAGGGGTAATATGGAAAGTGTGATACAGGAGGGGTAATATGGACAGTGTGTGATACAGGGGGGTAATATGGACAGTGTGTGATACAGGGGGTTAATATGGACAGTGTGTGATACAGGAGGGGGTAATATGGACAGTGTGTGATACAGGGGGGTAATATGGACAGTGTGTGATACAGGGGGGTAATATGGACTGTTTTATACAGGAGGGGTAATATGGACAGTGTGTGATACAGGGGGGTAATACGGACAGTGTGTGATACAGGGGGGTAATACGGACAGTGTTTGATACAGGGGGGTAATACGGACAGTGTGTGATACAGGGGGGTAATACGGACAGTGTTTGATACAGGGGGGTAATATGGACAGTGTGTGATACAGGAGGGGTAATATGGACAGTGTGTGATACAGAGGAGTAATATGGACAGTGTGTGATACAGGGGGGTAATATGGACAGTGTGTGATACAGGAGGGGTAATATGGACAGTGTGTGATACAGGAGGGGTAATATGGACAGTGTATGATACAGGGGGGTAATATGGACAGTGTGTAATACAGGAGGGGGTAATATGGACAGTGTGTGATACAGAAGGGGGTAATATGGACAGTGTGTGATACAGAGGGGTAATATGGACAGTGTGTGATACAGGGGGGTAATATGGACAGTGTGTGATACAGGGGGGTAATATGGACAGTGTGTGATACAGGGGGGTAATATGGACAGTGTGTGATACAGGGGGGTGTAATATGGACAGTGTGTGATACAGGGGGGTAATATGGACAGTGTGTGATACAGGAGGGGTAATATGGAAAGTGTGATACAGGAGGGGTAATATGGACAGTGTGTGATACAGGGGGGTAATATGGACAGTGTGTGATACAGGGGGTTAATATGGACAGTGTGTGATACAGGAGGGGGTAATATGGACAGTGTGTGATACAGGGGGGTAATATGGACAGTGTGTGATACAGGGGGGTAATATGGACTATTTTATACAGGAGGGGTAATATGGACAGTGTGTGATACAGGGGGGTAATACGGACAGTGTGTGATACAGGGGGGTAATACGGACAGTGTTTGATACAGGGGGGTAATACGGACAGTGTGTGATACAGGGGGGTAATACGGACAGTGTGTGATACAGGGGGGTAATACGGACAGTGTTTGATACAGGGGGGTAATATGGACAGTGTGTGATACAGAGGAGTAATATGGACAGTGTGTGATACAGGGGGGTAATATGGACAGTGTGTGATACAGGGGGGTAATATGGACAGTGTGTGATACAGGGGGGTGTAATATGGACAGTGTGTGATACAGGGGGGTAATATGGACAGTGTGTGATACAGGAGGGGTAATATGGAAAGTGTGATACAGGAGGGGTAATATGGACAGTGTGTGATACAGGGGGGTAATATGGACAGTGTGTGATACAGGGGGTTAATATGGACAGTGTGTGATACAGGAGGGGGTAATATGGACAGTGTGTGATACAGGGGGGTAATATGGACAGTGTGTGATACAGGGGGGTAATATGGACTATTTTATACAGGAGGGGTAATATGGACAGTGTGTGATACAGGGGGGTAATACGGACAGTGTGTGATACAGGGGGGTAATACGGACAGTGTTTGATACAGGGGGGGTAATACGGACAGTGTGTGATACAGGGGGGTAATACGGACAGTGTGTGATACAGGGGGGTAATACGGACAGTGTTTGATACAGGGGGGTAATATGGACAGTGTGTGATACAGAGGAGTAATATGGACAGTGTGTGATACAGGGGGGGTAATATGGACAGTGTGTGATACAGGGGGGGTAATATGGACAGTGTATGATACAGGGGGGTAATATGGACAGTGTATGATACAAGGGGGTAATATGGACAGTGTGTGATACAGGGGGGTAATATGGACAGTGTGTGATACAGGAGGGGTAATATGGACAGTGTGTGATACAGGAGGGGTAATATGGACAGTGTATGATACAGGGGGGTAATATGGACTGTTTTATACAGGAGGGGTAATATGGACAGTGTGTGATACAGGGGGGTAATACGGACAGTGTGTGATACAGGGGGGTAATACGGACAGTGTTTGATACAGGGGGGTAATACGGACAGTGTGTGATACAGGGGGGTAATACGGACAGTGTTTGATACAGGGGGGTAATATGGACAGTGTGTGATACAGGAGGGGTAATATGGACAGTGTGTGATACAGAGGAGTAATATGGACAGTGTGTGATACAGGGGGTAATACGGACAGTGTGTGATACAGGAGGGGTAATATGGACAGTGTGTGATACAGGGGGGTAATACGGACAGTGTGTGATACAGGGGGGTAATACGGACAGTGTTTGATACAGGGGGGTAATATGGACAGTGTGTGATACAGGGGGGTAATATGGACAGTGTGTGATACAGGGGGGTAATATGGACAGTGTGTGATACAGGGGGGTTATATGGACAGTGTATGATACAGGAGGGGTAGTATGGACAGTGTATGATACAGGGGGTAATATGGACAGTGTGTGATACAGGGGGGTAATATGGACTGTTTTATACAGGAGGGGTAATATGGACAGTGTGTGATACAGGGGGGTAATACGGACAGTGTGTGA